>NW_028270167.1:76257464-76451642 GCF_037043375.1 Chiloscyllium plagiosum
TGACTATCACTTTAATTGTTGAAAATAAAGAATGTAGTCTCACTATTTCCACAGCTTGTGAGCATCAAGTGGTAAGGAATGCAATTTCCAAGGTCACGCAGCACACCGACTTGAAGCTGTCAAATGGTTCAGAACCCTGTTTCTCTCTTTGTAACATACCTGTTAGTGTTCCTGCACCATAAGAATCCCTGGGGTTTATCACCATATTCTGAATAGAAATTACACATAGGCAACAGAATGCTGGCCTTGCTAATGAAACTCACCTCACAACAAGAACTGAAAGGAATGAGCAGAATTAAAGTTATCCACTCGACCCAACGTGATTTCTAAAGCAGTTTCAAGGCAGGCTTGCACTTTGCCCTCTACTCCTGACCTTTCTCCATTACCATGAAACTTCCCTGAGTGCTTCTAAGTGCTGTTTAAAAGTCACATATGGAAAACTGTGCCCAATAATCTGAAAGGAAATGTCTCCATGTTCATAAGAATCATCTCATATTTTTTTCTGTATCTAAATTCAACAGAAGTGCAGAAACGAGTATCAGGAGTAAGTCACCAATACAGCTGCGTCATGCGATAAGATCGTGGATGATCTGACTGTGACATCAATCACACATTCCTCCTTTGCCTTTACAATGTTAGTGTGTTACACTTAGTCAAGAATCTGACTGCTTCTGCATTAGAAATATTCAATATTTTATCCTCCAATACTATCTGGGAAGGGAGTTTACAAATACTCGAAATTTTGAGAAGATTAAAACATCCAACATTTTCTTAACTGAGATAACCTTCAATTTCATAGTCCATCCACTCCTGGTAATCTCTCACACAAGCTGAAATATTGATTCAGAATTCAACTTGAAAAGAATATTTGGAATATTCTGGGGTCACCAAGATCACATGTTATTCGCCTAAACTCCAGCAGATCCACAGTCAGTCAGTTCAAGATTTCCACCTGAAATAAATGTTCCGCACAGGAATCAGTTCAGTAAATCTTCTCTGGACTGATTTGCATGTCAGTATGACCATTGTTCTCTCGATGTGGCCTCGCCACTATTCTGCAAAACTGTAGAAAATCTTCCCTAATTTTGAATGTATTCTGTTTCAGAAAATGTCTACATTTATCTTACCTCCCTCAAAACTTTACGCACACAAAGTTTTTATTTTGTAATCCAGATGTCCGGTTCTTCTGCGCCTCAAGCCAAATCTGTCCATTGAAATAATACACTGCCTTTCTATTCAACCCGCCAACATCTTTGAGCGCATAGGCAATACTTCCTACGATGCTCCATACAACAATATTTTTCTGCTCACTTGACCCACCTTAATCTCTTTATAGACTCAAGTCCTCTTCATATGATGCTTTTCTAACAGTTTCAAAAGTCTGCATTCTTCCATAGCACACACAGAATATTTGGTCAAAGAAATATATTGTGGCCACATTCCAAAGGAATTGACAATGTAATATTTTTAATTAATGTCTAAACTATGAACTTATGACAATGCTAAAGTGTTTTGCAGTCCCATCACTCAGTTCCCAAAACTCAAAGTAGGGACAGATGGTGTAGAATCTGTGTGGTTAGAATTGAGGAAAGGCAAAGATGAAAAACCATAGTTGGAGTTAGGTACAGGTCCACGAACTGTAGTTAAGAGCTGGGTCGGACGTCACATCAGGAGGTAGAAAAGATGTGTCGGAAAGGCAAAGTTACAGTGATTGGGAGGAATGCAATATGCAGCTGGACTGGGAAATTCAGGTTGGCAGTGGTTTGCAAGGAAAGGAATCTGTGGAATATCTACGAGATGGCTTTTTGGAGCAGCTTATGATGCAGGCAACGAGGGAACGGGCAATATTGAATTTAGTGTTGTGCAATGAGGCAGACTTGATAAGGGAGCTTAAGGTAAAGAAACATTTATGAGGCAGTGATCATAATATCATTGAACCTACTCTTCGATTTGAGAGGGTGAAGGTAGAATCAGAGTTTACAATATTACCGCTGAATAAAAGCAACTACAAAGGCATGTGGGAGGATCTGGGTTAAATTGACTGGGAGAGTAGGATAGCAGGAAAGACAGTGGGACAATAATGGCGGGAGGTTCTGGGAGTAATTCAGGAGACAGCGGAGACTCACCCCAAGCTAAAAGAAGCATGGTATAGGGAGGATGAGGCAACAATGGCTGACAGGGAAAATCAGGGACAGCGTAAAAACAAAAGAGAAATCAAATAACATGGCAAATGGCAGTGGGAAACCAAAGGATTTGGAAGCTTACGAATACCAATAGAGGGCAACAAAATAAGAAATAGGAGGAAGAAGATTAAATATGAGGGTAAGCTAGCCAGTAATATAAAAGACTGTAAGAGATTCTTTAGATATGTAAAGGGCAAAAGAGAGGAAGAAATGGACATTGGTCGCGGAATACAATGCTGGAGATTTCGTAATGGGGAACAAATAATGGCTGAGAAACTGAACAATTATCTCACGTCACTTTTCACAGTGAAAAACACGAATAGTATCCCAAAAATTCAAGATAGCGAGGGGACAGAGCTTATTAGGAGAAGTTGCTCGAACAACTAAATGGGTAAATAAACTGGACCAACTGGACAATATTCCAGAGTTCCAAGGGAGTTAGCTGAAGAAATAATGGAGACATTTGTGGTGATCTTTCATGAATTTCTAGAATCAGGGAGAGGCTCAAAAGACTAGAAAGTTGCAAACGTGACAGCCTCTTCAAAAAGGGAATAAGGCAAAAGGCAGAAAGTGACAGACCGATTAACCTAACCTCAGTCATGTGTAAGATCCTAGAATCCATTGTGAAGGATGAGATTCTGAACACTTGCAAGTGAAATGTAAAATTGGGCAAAGTCAGTATGGGGTCATCAAGAGGACGTCATGCCTCAGAAATCTGTAAAAGTTATTTGAGGATGCGACAAGCAAGTGAAACAAAGGAAAGCCAGTTAATATTATCCACCTGGACTTCAAGAAGGACTTTGGCAAGGTGCCGCACAGGAGGCTGCTGAGTAAAATAAGGCCCCATTTTGTTCCAGGTAAGTTACTAGTGTGTGCAGAAGCTTGGCTGCCTGGCAGCAAGTAGAGAGTGGGGATAAAAACGTCCTTCTTGGGATAGCAGCCGATGACAACTTGTGTTCCACATGGCTTAGTGTTGGGATCACAACTTTTTACTTTGTGCATTAACGATCTACACTAAGGAACTGACGGTATTCTGGCTAGGTTTTCAGATGATACAAAGGTAGGTAGAGGGACAGGCAGCATTGAGATGGCAAGGAGGTTGCAGAAGGATTTAGACAGTGTAGGAGAGTGGGCAAAGAAGTGGAAGATGGAGATCATCTTGGAAAACCTGAACTGATGCACTTTGTGAGGAGGGAGAGAGGCATTGACTATTTTACAAATGGAGAGAAAATTCAGAAGTCTGAAGTGTAAAGAGAGTTGTGAATTCTCGTACAGGATTGCCTCAAGGTAAACTTGCAGGTTGAGTCAACTGTTAGGAAGGTGTTGCACCTGCCGCACAGTTTGCTTAAATTCTTCCATTCAGCAAAGGAACTGAGTCAACTCTTACATCCAATAATATTTGTTTATTGAGCACACTCAATGTTTGTACAATAAAGTAATGAAAAATACTGCAAACTGCCTTATGTTTTAACTTAACTTTGGCTGATTGTGTACCACCACACTGGAACTTGGCCCGCTCCACGTGGTGATGCCTTCTTATTCTGCTGATGGTCTTGGAGTTGCCTTCTTTCTCAGTGGTTATTCTCCAGTTGCCGCACTCTGTGGGGTTTTGAGGTGATTCTTATCCTTCAAAGTCTTCAAGCCCTTGGAAGGGTGTGGAAGATCTTCCAATGGAATGATCATGTTCATTTACGCAGATCAATCAGACTCAACCAGGGGTTGGCATATTGATGGCCCAGGGGCGACATTCCATTGGACCATTCGAGTCCAATTTTAGGTGGGTATTTCTGGGTCTGTAGCTGTCAGGTTTTTTTTGCAAACCTCTGTGGGGAGCTGCAGCCTGTCCGGGGTCTGCAGCATAATGGATTAGCAGAGAGTTTATTAAGGCTGGGATCCATTTCCCAGCATGCTTAAAGCATTGTTTATTTTTAGAACTCCGGGATAAGTTTATTAATGTCCATCATGTGTTCATTGTTTCTGGTGGCCTATCCGGTCAGAAAGACAAATACAGCGATGGCATTTATTTTGAGATGACTTGAATAATAAAGCAGGGAAGGATTTATGAGGTTTTACAAGGCTCCGATCAGACCATATTTGGAGTATTTTGCAATATCATCATTTAAGATATATCTAGACAGATACATGAAAGGGATACACACCCTCAGAAAATATGCGACAGATTTAAACAGAGGATCTGGATCCGTGCAGCCTTGGAGGGCTAAAGGGCCTGCTCCTGTGCTGGAATTTTCTTTGTTCTTCGTTCTTTACTTTTCATTCTAAAAATTGCAAGTTTTCAACTTATTGTATGTTACAATTTAATAGCATAAGCCATTTATTTATTTGACAGTGCATGTTAAATTATTGTCATTTCTAAATTAGAGTTAGAGAGTCATAGAGATGTACAGCATGAAAACAGACCCTTTGGTCCAACTCGGCCATGCCGACCCGATATCCCAACCCAATCTAGTCTCACCTGCCAGCACCCGGGTCATATCCCTCCAACCCCTTCCTATTTATATACCCATCCAGATGCCTTTGAAATGTTGCAATTGTACCAGCCTCCATCATTTGCTCTGGCAGCTCATTCCATACACGTACCACCCTCTGCGTGAAAACGTTGCCCCTTCGGTCTCTTTTGTATCTTTCCCCTTTCACACTCAACCTCTGCTCTCTAGTTCTGGACTCCCCCACCCCAGGGAGAACACCTTGTCTATTTACCCTGGCCATGCCTCTCAGGATTTTATAAACCTCGATAAGGTCACCCCTCAGTCTCCGACACTCCAGGGGAAACTGCCCTAGCCTATTCAGTCTCTCCCTGTAGCTCAAAGGCTCCAACCCTGACAACATACTTGTAAATCTTTTCTGATCCTTTTCAAGTTTCACAACTTCTTTCCGATAGGAAGGAGACCAGAATTGCACGCAATATTCCAAAAGAGTCCTCACCAACTTCCTGTACAGCCACAACATGACCTTCCAACTCCTGTACTCAATACTCTGACCAATAAGGGAAAGCATACCAATGTCTTCTTCACTATCTTATCTATCTATGACTCTACTTTCAATGAACCTCTACTCCAAGGTCTCTTTGGTCAGCAACACTCCCTAGGACATCACCATTAGGAGTATAACTCCTGCTAAGATTTGCTTTCCCAAAATTCAACACCTCATATTTATGTAAAGTAAACTCCATCTACCACTCCTAAGCCCATTGGCCCATCTGATCCTGTTGCAATCCGAGGTAATCTTCTTTGCTGTTCTCTACACCTCCAATTTTGGTGTTATCTGCAAACTTACCAACTATACCTCTTATGCTCACTTTCAAATCATTTATATAAATGACGAAAAGTATTGGACCCAGCGCCAGTCCTTGCGGCACTCCATTGGTCACAGGCCTCCAGTCTGTAAAACAACATTATGCTACCTTCCTCTGCCTTCTACCTTTGAGCTAGTTCTGGATCCAAATGGCTAGTTCTCCCTCTATTCCATGACATCAAACCTGACTAACCAGTCTCCCATGGGGAACCTTGTCGAACGACATACTGAAGTTCAAATAAATCACATCCACCACTCTGCCCTCATCAATGATCATTGTTACTTCTGCAAAATAAGGTTTTGAGACATGATTTTCCACTCACAATGCCACGCTGACTATCCCTACTCAGTCCTTGCCTTTTCAAATACATGTACGTCCTGACCCTCAGGATTCCATCCAACAACTTTTCCACCACCGCTGTCAGGCTCACTGGTCGATAGTTCCCTGGCTTGTCCTTACCAACTTTCTTAAACATTGGCACCACATTTGCCAACTTCCAGTCGTCTGGCACCTCACATATGACAATCGATTATACAAATATCTCAGTAACAGGCCCAGCAATCCATTCCCTGGCTTCCCACAGAGTTCTCTGTACACCTGATTAGATTCCGGGGGTTTATCCACTTTTATATGTTTCAAGACATCCAGCACATCCTCCTCTGTAATATGGACATTTTTGAAGATGTCACCATTTATTTCCCTCCATTCTATATCTTCCAAGTCATTTCCAACAGTAAACATTGATGCAAAATACTCATTTAATATCGCCCCCAACTCCTGCGTTCCATACAAAGGCCTCCAAGCTAATCTTTGAGGGGCGCTATACTTTTCCTATTTACCCTTTTGTCCTTAAAGTCTTTGTAAAATCCTTTTGGATTTTCCTTAATTCTATTTGCCAATGTTATCTCATGTCCTGTTTTTGCCCTCCTGATTTCCCTCTTAAGTATACTCATATTATACTCAACGTATTCAAGAAGAACGGATACTCAAAAAATACAGTGCGCAGATTCCTCTTGAGGATAGACAAGTCCCCCGGGCCTGACGGGATATATCCTAGGATTATGTGGGAAGCAAGAGAGGAAGTTGCAGTACCGTTGGCAATGATCTTCTCGTCTTCACTGGCAACGGGGGTGGTACCAGGGGACTGGAGAGTAGCGAATGTTGTGCCCCTGTTCAAAAAAGGGAATAGGGATAACCCCGGGAATTACAGGCCTGTTAGTCTTACTTCTGTGGTAGGCAAAGTAATGGAAAGGGTACTGAGGGATAGGATTTATGAGTATCTGGAAAGACACTGCTTGATTAGGGACAGCCAGCACGGATTTGTGAAGGGTAGGTCTTGCCTTACAAGTCTTATTGAATTCTTCGAGGAGGTGACCAAGCATGTGGATGAGGGAAGAGCAGTGGATGTAGTGTACATGGATTTTAGTAAGGCATTTGATAAGGTTCCCCATGGTAGGCTTATGCGGAAAGTCAGGAGGCATGGGATAGAGGGAAATTTGGCCAATTGGATAGAAAACTGGCTAACCGGTCGAAGGCAGAGAGTGGTGGTAGATGGTAAATATTCAGCCTGGAGCCCAGTTACAAGTGGAGTTCCGCAGGGATCAGTTCTGGGTCCTCTGCTGTTTGTAATTTTTATTAATGACTTAGATGAAGGAGTCGAAGGGTGGGTCAGTAAATTTGCAGATGATACGAAGATAGGTGGAGTTGTGGACAGTGAGGAGGGCTGTTGTCGGCTGCAGAGGGACTTAGATATGATGCAGAGCTGGGCTCAGGAGTAGCAGATGGAGTTCAACCCTGCCAATAATGAGGTTGTCCATTTTGGAAGAACAAATAAGAATGCGGAATACAGGGTTAATGGTAGGGTTCTTAGTCAGGTGGAGGAACAGAGGGATCTTGGGGTCTATGTACATAGATCTTTGAAGGTTGCCACTCAGGTGGATAGAGTTTGTAAGAAGGCCTATGGAGTATTATCGTTCATTAGCAGAGGGATTGAATTCAAGAGTCGTGAAGTGATGTTGCAGCTGTACAGGACTTTGGTTAGGCCACAGTTGGAGTACTGTGTGCAGTTCTGGTCGCCTCACTTTAGGAAAGATGTGGAAGCTTTGGAGAGGGTGCAGAGAAGATTTACCAGGATGTTGCCTGGAATGGAGAGGAAGTCGTACGAGGATAGGTTGAGAGTTCTCGGCCTTTTCTCGTTGGAACGGCGAAGGATGAGGGGTGACTTGATAGAGGTTTATAAGATGATCAGAGGAATAGATAGAGTAGACAGTCAGAAACTTTTTTCCCCGGGTACAACAGAGCGTTACAAGGGGGCATAAATTTAAGGTGAAGGGTGGAAGGTATAGGGGAGATGTCAGGGGTGGGTTCTTTACCCGGAGAGTGGTGGGGGCATGGAATGCGCTGCCCGTGGGAGTGGTAGAGTCGGAATCATTGGCGACCTTTAAGCGGCATTTGGATAGGTACATGGTTGGGTACTTAATCTAGGTTAGAGGTTCGGCACAACATCGTGGGCCGAAGGGCCTGTTCTGTGCTGTATTGTTCTATGTTCTATGTTCTATGTTCTAACAAACCACGACAAGCTGACCAACACAGCCAGAAACCCTAACCACCTTACCATACATCAAAGAAGTTTCAGTAATGACAGGCAGACTACTAAGACCCCTCGGAATCCTAGTAGCACACAAACCCACCAACACTCTCAAACAAAAACTAACAAACTTAAAAGACCCAGTACAACCCATGGACAAAACCAACGTCATCTACAAAATTCCATGCAAGGACTGCCACAAACACTACATAGGACAAACAGGAAGAAAATTAGCCACCAGGATACACGAACACCAGCTAGCCTCAAAAAGACACGACCCTCTCTCCCTCGTAGCCCTACACATGAATGAAAAGAAAAACACCATTTCGACTGGGACAACACATCTATCCACGGACTGCTTAAGCAATGATATGCCAGACAATTCCTAGAGGCCTGGCACTCCAACCACAACGCCATAAACAAACACATAGATCTAGAGGCCATCTATCAACCCCTCTGAAAACGAACAGGAAATGACATCACCACAAACCCCAGGAACCCCATCCAGGAGAAAGATGTAAATAGAAAGCAGGAGACAACAGCTTCACTTCATTTGGAGGTCGCCACCTGGTAATGAAACTAGCTAGCCAGTTAAAGAAACATCTGGATATCAAACCTACACGTCAGTGAGCAAAACTACACCCTAAACCTCAACCTGAGCTACAAACCTTCACAAACCTTGCATCTACTCATATTGCCTTTTGTACTCTTCTAAGGGCTCTACTTTGTCTGTATCTGATATATGCTCCCTTCTTTTTCTTAATTTCTTTAGTCATCCCGCATTCCCTATACGTACCAGCATTTCCTTTTACCGTAACAGGAATATACTGTCTCTAGACTCACGTTGCCTAATTTCTGAATGCTTCCCAACTTCCATCTGCCCTTTTATCTGCGAACATCTGCCTCCAGTCAGCTTTTGAAGGTTCTTGCCTAATATCATTGAAATTAGCTTTACACCAATTTAGAACTTAAACTTTTAGATCTGGTCTATCATTTTCCATCACTATTTTAAAACTAAAAGAATTGTTGGCAAATATCTGAAGCTCACACACTTCAGTGAGAATTACATCGATTGATTATATATAAATGTGTCAGAATGATAATTCTATCGATTGTTCAATCGTTTGCTCACTCTGCATATGCAATCCGTCAGAGGTTAACCACTTTGTAAATGATATAGCGACAATGTACGGATTTGACAACTGGCATTCAATGTGTAATTGTGATCACCAGAATGATCAGACAACATTTTCTTTTTGGTATAAAACAAAACGCGCACTCTTTACTTTTGTATCGTAAAATGTTGTTAGGTGTTTGCATTTTAGTTCCTTCAATATAGAATCAACTTAATTGTTTTCAGGGATGATGCAATTATTGTTCAGTTGAATAATTGTAGCTCATATCTCATCATTGTCCAATTCACAAACATGGCTAACTCCTGATTATTGTTCAGGTCAGTAAACCCACCACGTTGCAAACATGACCGACATTAAAAATGGATTCCAAAAGGCCTGAATTCAGGCACCGTGCTACTGGACCGCACAGCTGCCTGTGACACTGAGTGAGATACTGGCCTGCTCCAGAATCTGACCAGAAAGATTCCAACCTGGGTCAGGACAATCAGGAGGTCGGCGTGGAGGCGGAGACGGAGACGCATGAAACGTCGATTCTCTTGCTCCTTGGATGCTGCCTGACCTGCTATGCTTTTCCAGCAACACATTTTTCAGCTATGATCTCCAGTAGCTGCAGTCCTCACTTTCACCTCAGGACAATCATTCAAACATTCCTTCAAAATAAATCATTTGGATTCCACCTTGGCAGGAGGAACCTAGCCAACAGGCTATCAGTCATCATTCCTGATGAAGGGCTTTTGCCCGAAACGTCGACTTTCCTGCACCTCGGATGCTGCCTGACCTGCTGTGCTCTTCCAGCACCGCTCTAATCTAGACTCTGGTTTCCAGCATCTGCAGTCCTTGTTTTTACCTATCAATGTTCTCAGTGTAGTTAGAAATACTGTCTAAATTAGATACCAATGTTTGATCAGGAACCAGGTCTTACAAATTCATCTTCAGTCAGAGCATGACCCAGAGAGCATTTTCTGGACATGGAGTGTCAGAATCACATGGTATTGCTTACGGTGCTGACATCTGGCATGGTTCCCATACTTCCTACATCTGCTCCCTGGTCCAGACGCTGTGTGAAAATGTTCACAATTGACAGCTTTCTGCAGCATCTTGTGACTTACAGTGAATCCTCTGAAATTATATCCAATAAATGTACCTTCACATTCACCAGTATGAAAATAAAATTGTACATGTCTGTGGATGGTCAGATATTAATACACTGGTCACCCAACAGAATGTATCTGAAGAAACCAGGAGCTAACGACAAACCAAAAATCAGTTTAATTACTAAACTTGGTGTATTTTGTCTGGTCTAGGTAACCACACATATTGTGCTGGTACTCAGCTGACTGTAACTATGCACACCATAACTGGAAGTCTTGGCCTCACGCCCCTTCCAGCTTCCTGACCTCACACACCTCACTCCCTCACACATTCACCAACTGTTGAGAATCCACCAGCTGAGAGAATCTTGGAACATGGAACAGTACAGCACAATAAGGGCCCTTCAGCCCTCAATGCTTTGCCGACTTTTTATCCTACTCTAAGATCAGACTAACCTACATAACCTTCAATGCACTAGCTGCCATGTGCCTATTCAAGAGTCTTCTTAATTATCCCTAATGTATCTGACTCTCTTTCTATCACTGGCGGTGCATTCTAACCCCACCATACTCTGTGCAAAGCAGCTATCTCTGACAGCCCCCCGAAACCTTCCTCCAAAGCCCCCCGCAACCTTCAAATTATGCTCCTTGTGGATAGCCATTTCTGCCATGGGAAAAGACTCTGACTATCCAATCTTTGTCTCTCAACATTTGTACACCTCTATCAAGTCAGCTGTCATTCTTCTTCACTCCAGGGAGAAAATCCCTAGCTCCCTCAAATTTTCTTCCTAAAATTTTCAAAGTTTGTGCGAAGAGATGCTCTCCAGACCAGGCAGCATCCTGGTAAATCTCCTCTGCACACTCTCTGAGGCTTTCACATATTTCCTATAATGAGGCAACCAGAACTGAACACAATATTCCAAGTGTGTTTGAACCACAGCTTTTTAGAGATAAGCATTAACCTCTCCGCTCTAACACTCAATCCCCCTGCTCATGAAAGCCAACACATCATACACCTTCTTAACAACTCTATCAACTAGGGTGACAATTTTGTGGGATCTATGGACATGGACCCCAAGATCCCTCTGTTTCTTCCCATTGCTAAGAATTCTGCCTTTAACCCTGTATTCTGTATTCAAATGCAACCTTCCAAAACAAATCACTTCACACTTTTTTAAGGTGGAACATTATCTGCCACTTTTTAGTCCAGCGCTGCATCCTGTCAATGTTCTGTTGCAACCTACAACAGCCTTCCATACTATACACAACTCCATCAACCTGCATGTCTTCCGTTAACTTACTAACACACCGTTCCACTTCCTCATTAAAGTCATTTATAAAAATCACAAACAGCACACGCCCCAGAGCCGATCCCTGTGGAACACCACAGGTCACTGAGCTCCAGGCTGAATACTTTCCATCTGCTACCATCCTCTGTCTTCTATGGGCCAGCCATGCCCGTATCTGGAGAACCAAATTTCCCTGCGTCCCATTCTTCCTTACCTTCTGAATGAACCTACAATGGGGAACCTTATCCAATCCTGTCTCTCAGAAGCGTCTCCAATACTTTGCCCACCGCTGATGTAAAACTGACTGTTCGGTCATTCCTAGGGTTATCCGTATTCCCATCCCTGAACAAGGGAATGACATTTGGCACACTCCAATCAGCTGGCACCACTCTAGTGGACAGTGAAGACACAGCGATCATCACCAAAGGCACACCAATCTCTTCCATCACTTCCTGGAGTTACCTCATGTACACCCCATCTGGCCTACGGGATTTATCAATCCTTATGTTTGTACTTCAATCAGTCTGTACTTCCCCTCAACCTTGTCTACACCCTGTCCAACCAACTGATTGACTGCTTTCCATTTCAGTGCAATATATAGTGCTGCCTTCCTGAGCAAGTATGGTTCCCAACGTCCTGCGAATCACAGAATTAAAAGAAAAGAAGGCACCAATGCCTTCCTGATAAAGAGCATACGACCAAAACATCGATTCTCCTGCTCCTCGAATGCCTGACCTGTTGTGCTTTTCCAGTACTACACTTTTCGACTCTGATCTCTATCAACTGCAGTCCTCACTTTCTCCATTACTGAGGGCTGTCCCCTCTGCACACAGAGGTGGGAATTAACCATCAGGACTCATTGTATGAGGAGCTGACTGCTCAGTTCTGGAAAGTTGCACTTAATTAATGTATTTTTAAAAAAGAAATTACAATTCAACAAATAGCCATTCAGTCCCAGAGTTACAATTTTGGTTCATGGTTTGGGCAGCCTGATTACAAATAGTGAATGATTGAGGAATTCCGAGGTTCAGAGTATTCCAGGTGTTATATTCAACCTTACGATTATGCAGGGTGTATTATCGGACAGACTGGTGTGACAATGGCATGAGCTGATATGTGGAGGTGCAATGTTTTTGCCATCACAGATACATGTTTGTGTGAGGTCAGGGCTAACAACTCAATATTCTGTTGTACTGGAACAATAGGCTGGACAGGAGAGGGTGTTGAAGAGGAGGTGGTATTGCGTTATTAATTAAGGAACAGTTACTGCAGTAAGGAGGGACGATATCTTGGACGTGTCTTCAAATGAGGCTTTATAGGGTCGAGGTTAGTGCCCAAATGATGACAGACTCACTGCTGGGGATATTTTATAAAGCCCCAGGAAGATGAAAATACAGGGGCAGATATATAACCAATTCACTGAGGTGCGTAAAAACCAAATCACTGAGGTGTGAAAGATATTACAGAGATGCGAAAGCAAGGCTGGAGATATTACAGAGATAGGAAAGCAAGGCTAGAGATGTTACAGAGAGAGGAAAGCAAGGCTGGAGGTGTTACACACAGAGCGGAAAGCAAGGCTGGAGATGTTACAGAGAGAGGAAAGCAAGGCTGGAGATGTTAGAGAGATAGGAAAGCATGGCTGCAGATGTTACAGAGAGAGAGGAAAGCAAGGCTGCAGAGGTTACAGAGATAGGAAAGCAAGGCTGGAGATGTTACAGTGATAGCGTGGCCTGTGCATGCTAGAATAGATTAGCGGGATATTTTTAAATTCATTTCCAGAATATGGGGAAAGATGAAGCAGCTGAAGATTAGAGAGATAGGGAGGAGTGTAGGGGTTGGCAGAATTTACAGCGATAGATGGGACTGGAATATTAGATAAAGATTGTTGTGATACGGAGGGTTACTGAGATACAAATGGATGTTGCGGCTGGAGGAGATGACAGGGAAAGATACAGAAATAAACGGAGATAGTCTAAAAACGGAATTATGCAATGTCTTAATGGAGAAAATATTGTAGAAATCTGTGGAATAGACAAGGCACTTGGAGGAACTTAAGGAGTGAGACCTTGGACTGTCCAATCACAAGAGTCATAGAGTGGGTGTCATACAGCACAGAAGAGGCCCTTCGATTGATAGTGACAAAAAAACAAAAGCCCTGTAGACCCTGGAAATCCCTCCTTCCTAACATCTGGGGGCTAGGGCTAGATGTGGGAGAGGCACCAACAGACTCTTCAAGCAACAATGTGTCATAACGAAACCTCATTGTGTCAGATCAAACACTGACACGGAAACCTCCTGCTGACTCCCTTCCCTCAGCTGATGGATCAGTGTCCCTCTGATGGAAGCCGAGAGTGACAAAGCTGGAGAAGGTATCCTGGGTGGCCATTTCAAAACCACCTCCCAGAGGGGCTCAGCAGCAGCATTGCTCATCAAGATGGTCGGGTCCAATAGGACAGAGCTGCAAGACAGTGTCTGCACTGAGTGGGAAGGGAACGACTGAGAGGGAGACATATTCTTGACCTTATCTTCACCAACCTACCGGCTGCAGGCACATTGATCGATGACCGTATTGGGAAAGGTGACTACCACACACAGTATTTCTATCGACAAAGTCCCACTTTTACATTGTGAATTGTGAGAATTGTGTGAATTGCGTGAGTGCGTGAGTGCGTGAGTGTGGTGTGTGAATTGTGTGAGTGTGTGTGTGTGTGAATTGTGTGAGTGTGTGAGTGTGTGATGTCTGAGTGAGGGAATGAGAGAGTGAGAGAGTGAGAGAGTGTGAGTGTGAGTGTGAGTGAGAGTGAGAGTGAGAGTGAGAGAGTGAGAGAGTGAGAGTGTGAGTGTGAGAGAGTGAGTGTGAGAGAGTGTGTATACGCATGAGCACACGCGAGAGATACTATCACCATGCTCAATGGAACAAATTTCAAAGAGACCTTAAACTCAACACTGGCCTGTGTGAGGTGATTCGGGTCATTACCAACAGCAGCATAATTGTACTTCAGCACAATTTTCACTGTCACTGCCTGGCATGTGCTGCACAATACCCTGACCATCAGGCCAGGGGATAACGCCTTGTTCAATGAGGAACACAGGATGGCCAGTCAAGAGCAGCACCAGGTATACCTCACAATGAGGTGACATTACCAAACAGGACCACTTACTCACCAAATAGCATAAACAGCCAATGACAGACAGATCTAACTAACAAATCAGACCTAATTTCTGCAATTCTGTCACATGCAATCAGCGTAAATTGTGTGGTCAATTAAACAACTCACTGGAAGAGTAGGATCCGCAAATATCACCTTCCTCAACGATGGAAGGGCCCAGCACAACAATAGAAAAGCTAAGGAAGAAACATTCACAACAATGTTCAGACCGAAGTGTCGATGGGATGATCTATTTTAGTCTTCTCCCGATGGGAGTCATCAGCTAATTTGATACACGGTGTGTGGTAAATCCAAACAGCTGAAGGGATGGGATAATGCAAAGGACGTGGGCCCTGATAACATTCCATTCAAATTATTCCTGCAGGGATATTGCACTGGAACCTACCTGACAATATGGGAAACTATCTGGGTGTGTCCTGTACACACAGACAAAACATCAGACAATCAATGACTGCCCCATTGTTCTAATCCCTATCATTAATAAAGTGCTGGAAGATGTCACTCACAGTTGGATCAAGCAGCACTTCCTCAGCACCAACCTGCTCACTGAAGCTCAGTTTGGGCTCTCATCCCTTGGGCTCATTGAAGCCTGGTTCACGATGACAAACAAGAAAACACATAGCTGAATTCTAGAGGTAAGGTGACAGTTTCAGTTAACATGATCATAACTGCATTTGACCAAGTGTCGTATCCAGGCTTAACTGCTAACTTGGAGAAAATAGGAATCGTCTGCACTGGCTGAAGTTATACCTAGTACAAAGGAAGGTGGCTGGGGTTGGTGGAGAGCAACCATCTCCGCTCCAGGACAGCTCTGCAGCAGTTCTCCAGGAAAGGGTTTCTGGGTAAGCCTGTAGATCAGAAATGGAAGAGTAAGCCACCATACTCCTACAACATGATAGGGATGCTCTCTTGTTCGACAGAGATGACTGGTGGCAATTTAACTGGACAGTCATCATGCCTCAAGTAAGGGAGAGGTTGAGTAGGACAGTCCGTTAGTCACCCCAGTCAGTGCAGGAATTGAACCCACACTGTTGGCATTAATAACTAACCGTCCAACTGATTGAGCTAACCAAGTCCTCGCTCAGCTCCTTGGGATAAATATTGTAATATTAATCCGCTCAGATATGCTGCTAAACACCTCTGGAGCAGGTTGAACTAGACGCCAGCTTCTTAACTCAGAGAGAGGGACAGCATCAGTGAGCTGTAAGGATGCTCTCTGCCCTAGGACCAATCATTAATGGCCCTCCCTGTACATTAAAGTCACAAGTGGAGATGTTTGCCAATGATTGGACAATGTTCAACACCATTCATGATTCACTCAGATACTGAAGTAGTCCTTGTCCAAATGCAACAAGGACCTGGAAATATGCAGGTGTGTGCTTAACAGTGACAAGTACCATTTCCATTACACACGTGCCAGACAACGATACCTCTACCAAAAGATAAGTGTACCATATCCTTTAATGTTCAATGCCACCAACATCACTGAACACCCACCTAGCAATATCCCGGGCATTACCGGTAACCAGAACTGGACTGACCATATAATTACATTACCCATTCCTGTGAAGGGCTTATGCTGAAATGTCGACTCTCCTGTACCTCAGGTGCTGCCTTACCTGTTGTGCTTTTCCAGCGCCACACTTTGACACATATTAATTCATTGGCTACAAGAGTATATCAGGGGGTGGAATCCTGCAGAAATAACATACCTCAAAAGTTCCGAAAGCCTGTCTTCCATCTATAAGACACATGTTGAATGTGTGTGTGATTAAATACTTCCATTTGCCTGTGTGAGTGTAGCTTCACCCCTCACCCACTGACACTCAGTAGCAGCAATATCTGCCATCTGCACGGTGCTCTGCAGAAATTTACCAAGGCTCCTTACAACATACCTCTGAAACCACGACCATCAACAGAGACAAGGGAAACGAATACATGGGACCCCCACCATGTTCACGTTCCGATCCAAGCCGCCCACCATCCTGATTGGGAAGTATATTGCTGTTCATTCAGTGTCACTGTTTCAATGACCCTCCCTAACGCACATGGACTGCAATGGGTCAATGTGACAGCTCAACACCACCTTCTCAAGAGCAACACGAGACAGGCAATAAATACCGTCACAATCATATTCCATGTAGAAATTAAAATGAAAAATATTGTCCAGATCTGCCCAATGCTGGACCCTGAGTTTTGGGCTTTGGAGCTCAGGCTGGTTGGGTCCAGGCAGTACCTTGCTTGTTGTGAACAGCTGAAGGGATATGTTGTTTGAAATAATCTGTCAGTCTTTCAGACGCATGGCCTACATACCAAGCATCACACAGACACTGACAATCACACCACACATTACTGAGCTCTGAGATAGACAGAAGCAATTGAAAATATCCTCATATCTGACTGTAACATGTTTAAACACACAGTGATATTGTTGCTACGAAAATTATTATGCGTGCAGGATGAAAGTGAGGACAGCAGATGCTGGAGATCAGAGCCAAAAAGTGTAGTTCTGAAAAAGCACAGCCATTCAGGCAGCATCTGAGGAGCAGGAAAGTCGACTATTAGTTCACAATATTAATACAAGGGAAAATAATTGCATTCTTTCAAAGTCCTTGCACTTAATAATCAGTTGGTCTTGGGTGTGGTAATGAGCCTCAACATTTCAATGCTCCTTACTATGAGTTGGGCACTGTTTTCATCATATTGTTGTTATAAAAGTGAACAGAATAATGGGGTCGATTTTGTGCTTATTGGACAATCTAAAAGTTGGTATTATGAAAGGTTATCGTACATTCAGTAAAGAGTCTATGCTGTTAATGGTTAGAACAATGCTGTAAACATTTACACAGAAATTTCCAGCTTAAGTCACACACAACGTCGGTGGGCTGAGATAATACTGGCCATCAATGGAGCTGCACAATTCTGTTTGGATATTGGATATTATAACACTGGATATGGTTTATGAGGGATCCAATGTAAGATGTAATGTGCTGCAGGAGCCCAGCACCTGTAAAACACCTTCATTCAGGATCAGGTCCAAGGTACAGAACTACAGAGTTTAGGTGCCATCCCAGAAGAGATATACCTGCAAGACATGGCTGTTTACAGGTCATTGTTACAAATGTTGAACTGGGTCGAGACCAGCGCCATTTCCTAGTCCATTGACCAGTTTTCCCCACTCACATCTCCCCGATGTTCAGGTATGTCTCTAACCAGTCCATTGTGAGGGATTATGTCAGTAACTGCCCAGCTCCAGTTTGGAAGCTCTCTGGACAGATTTTGGAGATGGCCAGTGTTTCGGAGGTCATGGTGAGGCCCAATAACACTGTGTCTGAATTCAGGCTTTTTCTCAGTCTTTTCCAACAGCTTTGCTGCCTGCAAGATGGTGTGTTCACTGATCTGAACATCAATCAGCTGTTTACTAAAGGGTACTGAATTGTGTAATAGTTAGCTGTGTGGGCTGTGGTAATTCAATTATTGTTCACTTCAATTGTTTTCAACTGAAAAAATAATGATGTTTGGTTTATTTTAAAATATGTAAGAAACAACGTGATATTAACTCTTCATTGTACAAAAAGGAAAAGTGACCTGTTGTATTTTTCCCACAAACTCATCAAGCAACAGTCAGATATTGTCTGTAAAGCAGGATTCTGTGAACAGGATATGTACCAGGCAACATCACCACCCTCTCTGGTGGGGTCTGTCCCACTGACAGGACACAGCCCGGCTGAGGGGGCAGCTCCTTGGTATATAGTCAATACAGTGCTCAGCATTGATGCTGGATCCTGTGGCTGCGAGACTGCTCTGTCGCCAGTTATGGGGAATCAATAAAAGGTAAACATATAATTGACCACATCTTCACCGATCTGCCTGATGCAGATACACCACTCCATTTCATACATCGGTAAGAATGGTCACTGTACAGTCCTTATGGGGAGCAAGGGCTACCTTCACATTGTCCAGTCTCCCCTCACCATGATATTAAGCACCCGGGCATTGAATTGCACAGACTTAAAACCGATTGAGAAACAAATAATAATGCATCCTTGAGGTGCAGTAGGCCATCGGCAGGAGGAGAATCATACTCTGCACAGCTCATACAGTCTGCAACCTCACAGCCAGACAAACCTCCCACTGTACAGTAACCATCACAGCCCGACATACCTCCCACTGTACAGTAACCATCACGGCCCGACACACCTCCCACTGTCCAGTAACCATCACGGTCCGACATACCTCCCTCTGTACAGTAAGCATCATGGCCAGACATACATCTCACTGTACAATAAACTTCATGGCTCGACATACCTCCCACTGTACAGTAACCGTCACGGCCCGACATACCTCCCATTGTACAGTCACCATCAAGAACTCAGTGTTTTGCACTGCTGCCTCACCTAAGCCCTGGATTCAATTCTGGCCTTGGGTGACTATCTGTGTGGAGTTTTCACATTTACCCCGTGTCTGCGTAGGTTTCCTCCGGGTGCTCCGGTTTCCTCCCACAGTCCAAAGATGTGCAGGTCAGGTGAATTGGACATTCTAAACTGCCCATAGTGTTTGGTGCATAAGTCAGGTTTCAATATCGTGCAGGGGTCGGGATGGGTTACTCTTCTGAGGGTTGGTGTGGACTGGTTGGGCTGAAGGGCCTGTTTCCACACTGTAGGGAATCTAATCTAATCTCCAAGGTTCAAGTCAGGAATGTGATGGAATAAACACTTGTCTGAATGAGTGCAGCTCCAACAGTACTCTAATATGGACTTACTCGAACAGGCAACACAGTTTTGTGGGGAATATCCTGTCTTACAAACTTGATTATTTTGGGGAAGTGAGACAATTGATTGATGAGGGTATGGGGCCTTTGATATGGTTCCTTATGGCAGGCTCATACAGAAGGTGAAGTGAAATGGGATCAGCGGTCAATTAGTAAGATGGATAGAGAACTGCTTGGTCACAGAAGACAGAGTAGTGGTGGAACAGTGTTTTTGTGACTGGAGATCTGTAAATAGATTGACGGAGTTGCAGATTGTGAGGATGATTGCCAGAGAATACAGCGGGATATAGGTCAGCTGCAGACCTGGACAGAGAAAACACAGATGTAGCTTTATCTGGACAGTTGTGATGTGATGCATTTTACAAGGTCTAATGCAGGAGAGAAGTATAAAGTGGATGGAAAAACTACTGGCTGCATCAACATCCAAAGGGACCTAGGTGTACAGCTCCACAGTTCCCAGAAAGTGGCAACACGGGTGGATAGGGTGATCAAGAAGTCTGATGGCAAACTTACAGACAAGCATCAGAGCATACAATATGGAAATTAGCAAGTCACATTGCAGCTGTAGAGAAACTTAATTCGGGCACATTTAGAATATTGTATACAGTACTGGTTGCCACACCAGCAGAACGATGTTGAAGTGTTGGAATTGTTATGGAAACGCTTTACCAGGATGTTGTCTGGTTTGGAGGGTATTAGCCAGAAGGAGAAATTGAACACACATGGTTTGTGTGCAGCTGGGCATCATTGGCTATGGGGCTACCTGATAGATATTTACAAAATTATTAGAGACAGAGAGAAGGACAGTTAAAGACTTTTTCCCAGAGTAGAAATATCAATTACTCAGGACCGTAGGTTTTAGTGAAGGAGAAAGTTCAGGTGATATACTCGGCAAGTTTTTTTTTGCTTTTACAGACAGAATGTGAAAGTGCCTGGAATACACTGATAAGAGGGTAAGAAGCTAATATAGCAAGGTTTAAGAGGCACCTTGACACAGAGTAGAAACAGCAACGAATAGAATTACATAGTATGTGTAGAAGCAAAAACTTTCGTTTTAACTTTAGAAGGGCATCATGTGTCAGTATAAGCTTGCTGAGCTAAAGGGCCTGTTCCTGTGCTGGACAGTTCGTTATGTCAAGATTTGTGTGCAGCAGTGGCGAGATGCTCAGTGAATGATTACTGATGATCAACAACCACATTATTGTTGATCTCTCCTCATCAACTTGCAGGTTCATGTCCTCCCTTCCACTGTCGGGAAACTCAATACGGAGAATTTGACGTGAAAGTCCGAGCTGGTAACTGGTGATTCCATCTCGCCCCTCGCTCCTACGGCCTTCTATCTTGGACACCAACGTCTCAGGGGACACTGCACTAACAGAAGCTGCACATATGCCACATCCCCGACGTTGGCATCTGACACATGCCAGCCTCACCATGCCATCTCAGCACATCTCCGACCCACTGACATTACACGTGTACTTCAATGCTGCAGCTCACGGTGCACTGACAACTCTCATTGCAATGCTGCTGCAAAGACACTGTGCTCAGTGACACACACCCAGCTCATGGGCTGTACCTCTGGGCGGCTCACTCCGTGTTTGTACACACTCAATACTGCTGCAAGGTCACTGTGCTCAGGGACAGACACCCAGCTCATGGGCTGTCCCTCTGGGCTGCTCACTCAGTGTTTGTACACACTCAATGATGCTGCAAGGACACTGTGCTCAGGGACACACGCCCAGCTCATGGGCTGCTCAGTTCTTATTCGTACATATTCACTTTGAGCTGACTTGAATACTCACGGAATTATTGCCTTGCCTTATGCTGCCCTCAGCAGTGTTTCCCCTCAGCCAGAGCTACCAGGCTCAGACGCCTGCTGTATTGTCTTGGTGTTTAGCACAGACACAAACCAGGAAGCTTGATATCAATGTCCACAGTCAGTCACGGTGCCCAGCACAGTGAGTCAGGGGAGATCTCAGATCCCAGTCCGGGAGCTTGGACACGGTCAGTCAGCCTGTCGTGGTTGTTAGGGTCAGGATACATCCCCTGTGAGGGGGTGAGGAGCTGAATGTTGGAGAGACCCTTAATCCTCTTGGCTCTTTCTCTCCTATTGTGGGAAGGTTCCATCGGGAATGTGAAAATTAGCAAGAGGTATTAAGGGAGATGGAAAAGTTTGGTACAGATGTTAGTGCTGGGACAGCTGAGGGAAAGGTGGGGAGGTGTCCTGAGTGAGTGGGTGGGCAGCACAGACACCAGGCAGAGTTGGGCAGAGGGACAGAGAAGAGGTTAGAGAGAGAGCGAGAGAAGGTGCTGCATTTAGGGAGAGTGGGAGAACATGCACCTTGGTGGGAGGTGGGTGCAGTAACAGAGAGAGAGTGGGGGAGAGGGCACGAAGTGCAGATGGTTGCACTTACCCTGATGGAGGGGAGAAGGTCACTGACCTCCTTCCTACACTGCTGGGCATTCACCCACAAGGCTGGCACCTCACTGACCCAGGGGTCAGCTTCGGACGAAGCAGGCAGGGTCTGGTGTTGTGGCCTCCCCTGCCAGTCCTGGAGGAAGATAATGTCCCTCTTCTGCACCATGCAATCCACCAGAACCTCAGGGGCTTGGCCACAAAGTGGGGCCCCAGGTTTACCATGTCTGCCATGTCCAGGCCAGTTTTGGCTTGCCAATCTAAGATTGCACTGTCATTTTAATAATGGCACCTAGGACAGGGAGGCTGGTGCATTCTGGGATATCCAGGCAGTGGGCAGTTGTTATGACGAAGGGGAAAATCATCGTGTTAGTGTCAGTTGAGAAGATAACCACGCGGGTAGTTACTGAGGCAGATTGCGGATTGTATCATGAGAAAATGCACTTCACCTTATGGAGAGAAACTCTCTATGAACCTGGACTAAAATGAGACTCGACCAAATCATAAGATGGTTTAGGCCTCTGTCTGTCTGAATCAAAATAGGGGTGCAGTGTGAAACATTGGGAGCGACAAACTTGGAGCGGAGAATTATACAGGACATTCAAATCCTTAAAATGGGGTAACACAATGTTCCAGACTGTTAAAAGAAGCCAGGGAAAATTTGCTTCCTTATAGTTACCCACATTATCCTTTCCTCACTGGATACAGGGATGGTGCCGGAGGACTGGAGAATGGCTAACACCGCAGCTTTGTTTAAAGTGGAGCAAGGGACTGACTGAAAATATCGAGGCTGGAATTCTGAGACAGTGGATAAACGGTCACTGAGGAAGTCCCAGGGATTCCAGGACAGTCAGTCTGGATTTATTCAAGGAAGATCGTGTGATTAATCTGACTGTGTCGGTTTGAGGCACTAACCTGTAACTGCATGTGACTTACGTGAATTTAACGAGAGAGCCCATGGCAGACTGTTTAAAAACAGAAAGTATGGGGTGCAGGTGAATGGAGCAAACAACCCAGAGAAGTGCAAGGCAAGGCATTTGGGGACATCGGCAATAGAGAGGAATGTACAACAAAATGAGAAGATGGTCAGTGTGGGCAGATAAACGAAGGTAGCTGAAGCATCAATAATCTCGTTAATGTAGCAAATGGCATTATTTCCTCTATCAGACAAAATAATGTACTTCAGAGCAGGAAGCTTATGTAGGAATTGTATAAGTAATGAGTTCAGTCACAGTTTGGGGACTGTGTACAGTTCTGGTCACTCCATCACATGGAAGGATGGAATTGGACTGGAGAGGGTACAGAGGAGATTCTTCACCCTGTGACAGTGGAAGTTCAGTTATGAGGAAAGTTTGGAACAGAATATGCTGAGAGGAGATTTGATTGGAGTGCACATATTGTCAGGGACATGGGTAGAAAGGGAGACAACATCTTGTTGCTGTTAGAGAGCTCAATTACCAGCGGTGAATCTTTAATGTAATTGGATGAAATATTAGAGAAGTGGTGAGGAAAGTTGTTATTTCACCCAGAGTATGGTAGGGGCCTGGGAGTCACACATGAAAGCGGGGTAGATGCAGAAATCCTCAAACCATTTTAAAAAGGTGCCGTCATCTGCACCTGAAGTCCTACACTGTCCGGGGAGACAGAACTAGGGCTTTAACAAACGTTACATCTTGTCCAATGCAGACAGTGGACAGAGTAATCTCCTCTATACTGTGCTATTTTCTGAAGTTTTCAAAGGTGACCAATATCTGATAGGATCAATACGCATTGATGAGGGATGAGGACAGGGAGGAGCAGTGTGTGAATTGATTAGCCTCACAATAATACTGATCCCATCCTTTATACACAGTACTACTTCACTGTGTTGGCCTATTTATCCTTCCTGTACAAATGGGGAAAACCTTTGATTATCCAGTTCCCAGTCGTGGTCACACTGCAGCCACATCTCCACAATCCCAGCTCCATCTGACCTAGCTATTTGCAGCTACAATTTCACTGGCCTTGTTGACAAGTTCCCAGCTTCATTCTTGCCTTATTGAAGGCTGCTCTCAGTCAACTGATGTTTCTCACTCTCAATTATTGCATATCATTCTCTACCATCATTCTGAACTTTACAAAAAAAATGATCGCTGCACCCCCAAAACGTTCCCCTACTGACACTGGATCCACTTGCCCCATCTCTTTCACAAGGACCAGGTCCAACAGTACGTGCTCTCTTGGGCTGGACACATACACCTGAAGTGTGCTCTCCTCCATATAATCCAGGGATACTGGCCCCTCATGACCCTGCACCACCAGTAACCCAGTCAATATTTGGATAAATTAAGTTTCTCAGTATAACTAATCTGTAGTATTGTCATCGCTCTCAAATGCACCTGAATATTTATTCTATCCATCCTTTCCTATGGTTGCTGGCTGACAGACTGTACCTCACAGTTTAATTGTACACCTTTTGTTCTGTAGCTCCAGCCAAATTCATTCTGTCTTTGGACGGATCCTCTGTCTCTTGGACTCCTTAACTAACGCTAATCTCAACCAGTACTTCTACCTTCACCCTTTCTCTTCCCTTCTATCATTTTGGAATCCTTTATCCCCAGCAATATTTAACACCCAGTCCTGCTATTCCTTGAGCCAGCTCTCGGTGATCAGTACATCAGATTTCCACACAGCAATCTGCATCTGGAACTCCCCACACTCCGAGTATTCATGTCCATGCAGAATACCTCTAATTAAGGCTTTCTTTCTCACTCCATCTTCCACTGATAAACTTGTTGTTGTAAATTAGTGCCAACTATATCTCCCATTATTTTGAGAATCCTGGTAGTCTCCTCCACTATTCCTTTTTGGATCCCATACACACGCCAAGTTATTTTCAATTCCACCCACACACCCCAGAAGGAATTAGTCCCAGCTCTGTCACGTTAGCCCATCCAGTTTGTAGAGTTGCTGCCTTCCCCAGAATCAGTCCCAATGACCCAGGAATCTGAAGCCCTTCCTGCTACACCATCGTTCCAGTCACACACTCATCTATCTAAAACTCAGAGTCCTGTTCTCACTTGTACACGGCCCTGCGAGTATTCCAGGGATTGATAAATTTGAGTTCCCATTTGCTAACCATCCACCTAGCTCCCTACATTCTGATTCCCAGACCACTTCACTCTTCCTACCCATGCCATCCCTACCAACGTGGACATGACCTTTGACTGCTCACTGGCCACCAGAGGATTGTCGTGCAGACACAGTAACGTTCTTAACCCCACTATCCTGGAATTACAGACACGCTGACACCTTATTCACTTTCCTGACTTCTCTGTGACTATTGCTCCTCCTTCCTTCTCCCTCCCCTCCTGTACAGTCAGGCTGCTTGTGGGGCCACAGACATGGGTCTGACTGCACCTTCATCAGCTTCCGAAATGGGAAACTGAATTGGGAGGGAGACATCAGGCTATACATGGATTCCCTGGCTGTTTCTCTTCGATTGCCTAGACCCCATCCCTTACTTATTCCAGGCTGTCATGTCTGCAGGGTGGTCTGTTCTGTGTGTGTGCTATCCCCATAACTCTCAGCATGGCAGAGTCTCTAGTCACTTTCTGAGCTCCACGACCCAGTGTTCATCGAGGACACGAGCAGGCGCTCTGACTTCCCAATGTAACAGAACACATTTTCCATTTGACAAACATGCCTTGCCATGTCTTAAAATGCAACATGTCTAGAGTAACTTACTTAATTACTTAGAATTAAGTTAACATCAGGGACATCATAATATGGTTAAGTCCCTTATTCCACTGTGGCTTACTGAGCGTAATTTATTATACTGGCTCAGAATTTCACATCCCCCTCATATTTCTGAGATCAATCTTTACTTCAGAAGTTAAAAAATAAATTTGCTGACTTACAGCAATTAACTGACAGTCACTAATAACGGTGTATTTATCAGCCAATGAACATACAACCTTTTCTGTGATGGCTCTTGCACTTCATTCAAACTCGGTGCAGGCAGGTCCCAGTAGCAGAAGGTTTTCTCCGTGACTCCAAAGATACGTGCAAACCTCCAGCTCCCACTCCAATCTGCTCACTCTCAGCGTCATCGTCTCTGTGAATCCCAGGCATGACTAGGTCTCGATC
Organism: Chiloscyllium plagiosum; assembly: GCF_037043375.1. Classification (NCBI taxonomy): domain Eukaryota; kingdom Metazoa; phylum Chordata; class Chondrichthyes; order Orectolobiformes; family Hemiscylliidae; genus Chiloscyllium; species Chiloscyllium plagiosum. The sequence goes on from NW_028270167.1 coordinate 76,283,549, forward strand.
CTCAGTGCTGATTTATATCGTCCCATGTTGGTGCATTCACCTCCTAGATGTGAGTGAGCCTCAAGATCTGGTTCCATGTTGCTCCCTCACACGGTCACTCCCTCTGTGACTCGCCGTTGATTTCGAGCCTCCTGCTCTGCTGTTTCTCCAACTCCAAGTCCCAGTTGGCCTCGATCCTCGATGCTGATTAATATTCTACTGCTCTCTCTCAGGGTCTCTCCCCTTGTGACTCCCAGGTAATGGTAGGCCTCAAGCCTCAGCTGAGATTTATAACAGTCCGTCCCGCACTGCACTCTTACAGGATCGCTGTTGTGCCTGAAAGACAGTGGGAAAGAGGAGGATTAGACAGAGCAGAGGGTGTTACAGTGATTGAGGGAGCTGTATGGGATGGAACAGGTTATGTGGGGAGCTAGGGAGACCTGCAGCAACTAAAGAGGTTTACTGGAAGATAGAGTGAGAGTTGAAGACACAGAAGAAGGCAAAGAAAATAGAAAGATTGTGGCTTGTTCATGATGGAGCTTTGTAGAGTCGAAAGGGCTTTTTCTGAGCTGCTTACCGAGATGTGCAGACTTCAACAAATGCAATTTGAGAGCCAGCAAGTGTTGTATGATACTGGAAACTGTTGGATGTTACAGAGTTAGAAGACTCGCAGTAACTGGGCGGAATATAAACTTTCAAGCACTGGTGGTGTTCAAGGGCCCTCAGGACATGAAGAGGTGCAGAGAATGGAAGCATTCCAAATAGTGGGATGGTAGGGGCTGGAAGTCATGAAATGGATAAAGAGGACGAAAAGTGCCAATTCAGCACACGCTACCATTGTAATTATAGAGATTTAGGAAGGGAATCTGTGCTGTCATTGATTACAGTTATATGGAGAGTTACAGAAGCTGAAGGGGTGACAAATTTAAAAAGGGAGAAATTTTAGGTGATCAGAATTTACAACGGCTGATGCAGTGGCTCAGGAAGGCAGCTCACCACCTTCTCAGGAACAACACAAAGTCAACAAGAACTGCTGACTCATCCATCAAAGTTCATGTCTGTGAATGAATGAAGGAATAAAAGATCTACAAGTAGCACTGAGGTCACTCAGGCAGGCTCTTTCAACAGTACTGCCCAAACCCGGAACCACTATACCCTGGAAGGACAGGAGATCCAGCTGCACGGGAACACCAGCATTTCCAAGGTGCCCTTCAAGCCACGCTCCATCCTCCCAGCACTGTGTCTGTCCCTACACCTAAAGGACTGCAATGGGTCAGGAAGGCAGCTCACCACCACCTTCTCCAGGGAATTACAGATGGGAATGTAATGGTGAAACTCTGCCGTTTACAGCCAGACAGAAAAATAAATCCTGCAGTGGGTGTGAAATGAAATTTCCGTTTCAGAACAACATGTTTAGCATGGATAGAGGATTTGTCCCATTGGCACAAGACAGAGAGTGTGAAGAAAGGGGTCTTTTTCACAATGGTAACTGGTGATGAGGGGAGCTCCGCAGGGTTCAGTGTTGGGACTACACTCTACACGTTATTCATTCAGAGTCTGGACAAAGGATGTGAAGGGGTACGAGAAATGGGTTTCCAAGAAAGATCCCAGTGACTAAATGCTTGTCTAAAGAGGAGCAGGTGAAGTCTCTGGGTCTGCACTTGATGAAGTTTCAGAGGCGGCGGCAGAATCTCATTCAAACTTACAGAATACTGAGGGGCCTGGATGGTGTGAACGTGGGCAAGATGTTTCCATGAGCAGGAGAGACTAGAGGCCAAGGGCACAGCTTCAGAGTGAAGGGACGACCCTTTCGAATACAGATGTGGAGGAATTTATTCAGCCAGAGGGTGATGGATCTGTTGAACTCACTACCTCATGGGGCTGTGGGTGCTAAGTGATTCAGAGATAGCTAGGTTCTGGATGAGTAAGGAGATCAAGGGTGACAGGGAGTAAGTGAGAGAACGAGGTTGAGAAACAATTCAACCATAATCGAATAGTGGAATAGACCCGATGGACCGAAAAGCCTAATTCTACTCCTATAAATGATGGTCGTATGGACTGCACTTTTTCCATAGGTTTCTAACTGTGCAGTTATCATTTCTGGCATATTGTTTACCATACATTCCAGCACCTTCCTGATTATTGATGTCACTTCTTGGTTTCAGATAAACTGCAGAGAGCTACACCACAGAGTAACTTGGAAATCCTTGTGCATAAATCTCAGAAAGGTAGCATACAGGGCAAACAGGACATAGAGAAGGCAAATGGAATGCTGGCATTGATTCCAAAGGGAATGGAGAATAAAAATAGGGAAGGCTTATCACAACAATAAAGGATTCCTGTCAGCTCGCACTGAGAATACTGTGAGCAGGTTTGGTCCCCTATTTGGAGGGAAAATGTCCTTGCATTGGAGGCAGCCCAGAGAAGGTTCATCAGGCTGGTCTTCAAAATGGAGGGATATTGATGAGAAGAGGTGGAGAAGGTTGAACTTGCAGTCGTTAAAATTTAGGAAATGAGGCAAATTTATTGATACACCAAAGATTCTTGTGTTCTTACAGATTCGGTACTGAGACATTTTCTCCTGAGCAAGGATCTGTAACTGAAGATAAAGGGGAATACAGACACCAGCGAAGCTAACAGAGAAAAGCTGGGTTGTAGAGACTGGAGAATGTTACAGAGTTTGGGTGGTTTGAGATCACTGTTGGTGGTTAGAGATCAGATGGTTGTCGGGCTGAAAGATGTCAAGGAAAGTTACAGGGTTATCAGTCCTGAAGGAGTTACAGAGATCAGGAGGAATACAGGGACTAGAGATTACTCAGATAGGGGTGGTCACTGGATATTCAGGAGATACAGAGACTGGGAGGGTTGTGGGGACTGAAGATTACACAGATATTGGTGGTAGTTTGAGCTAAAGAAGCTTTTAAAGAAAGGGAAGGTTGTAGGCACTGGAGATTAGACAGATTGGGTGGTATTTGGAGCTACAGGAATTTATAGAGAAATGGATGATTATTGGTGTTGGGGATTACACTGACATGGACAACAGTTGGAGCTGCAAGAGTGAGTGAGATAGGGAGGGTTGAAGGGGCTGGATCAGTTCATACAGCCAGGGAGAAGTGTAGGGATTGGAGGGACCAGAGATACTGAGGGTTGTAGGGCTGCAGGAGTTCACAGAGTTAGTGAGGACTGTGAAGGCAGGTTGGCAGCATTCCCATCAGTTACACAGTGATGTGGAGTGCTGTTCTGGAAGAGGTTACAGAAATCGACAGGGTTGCAGATACTGGAAGATATTACAAAGACAGTGAGCTGTAGTATTTGAGGAGGTTACAGCGACAGGATGCATTGAGGAGTTGGAGGCTGCTATAGGTATTAAACATGCTGCAAGGGATCAATAACCTTACATCGATCAGGAGGATTGGAAGATCTGGAGATAAAGAAAGAGAATTGCAGCAACTGAAGAATATCACAGAGATGGGGAGTAACATATGAGTTAGAGGGGTTATAACATAAGATGAGCTGTATTCAATGGAGTCAGGAAAGATACAGGGCGATCTGAAGGGACTACAGATGATCAAAAGGACAGTGAGGCTTCTCAGTGTAGGATTGGGGCAGTTTACGCAGACAGGGAGAATTTTATGGAATGTTGCTAATTTATGAGATTATGAACTTGTATAGAATTGAGGAATGAACATAGATAAGGAAGGCTGTAGTTAATGAAGACATTTGTTGATGTCGGATGTTGAGGTTCTGGAAATTATATGGACCGGAAAGCTGGACAATCTGTCAGAACTGACAGACACAGGAACAGCAATAGAGCCTGGAGACACAAACACAGATAGGAAGCATTGCACTCACTCGATGAGGTTTCTGCTTTAGTGATGGTTGTAGGGGAGTGTAACGTTTACACAGATAGGGGTGTAAGAGCTGGAGAAGGTTAGATTGGTGGGGAGACTGGAGGAGCTTACATTGACAGGGTGGGTGATAGCGACAGGAGGATGTTACATAGATAGCCAATCTTGTAGAAACTGAGTGGGAGAGTCACAGGCATTGGAGCTGGTTCCACAGATCGATGGTGTTGCAGGGACCTGAGAGGATTACGCAGATCGGGAGGATTGTAGGATGTCCACATTTTTAGAGTGTTTCAGGACTGGAAGAGGTTACACAGTTAAGGAGGGATGTTGAAGCAGTGGGAGTTCACAGGGACTTGGAGGTTTGAAGGGTTTGGGGCTGTTTATGGATAGAGGGATATATTTAGGGACAGTAATATGGAATGCAGAGGGAGAGTTTAGATTAGATTCCCTAGAGCATGGGAACAGGTACTTCGGCCCAACAAGCCCACACCATCTCTCCAAAGAGTAATCCACCCAGACCCACTTCTCTCTGACAATGCATGTAACACTATGGACAATTTAGCACGGCCAATTCACCTGACCTGCACATCTTTGGACTGTCGGAGGAAACCGAAGAACCCGGAGGAAACCCACGCAGAAACAGGGACAAAGTGCAAACTCCACACAGACAATCACCTAACGCTGGAATCGTACCTGGGTCCCTGGCGGGGTGCGGCACCTTTGTTCACCACTGAGCCACCGTGCTGCCCCAAATTGAAGAATTACGCAGAGAGAGAATATTCGAGGTGCTGGGAGGACTGTAGGGAGTGGAGGAGCAAATAGAGATGTGGAGTGCTGTTGTGGTTTGAAAAGGGTCTGGAGGTGTTCATACAGATAAGAAGGTCGGTAGGGATGGGAGAAGGTTTTTGAGGTCGTGTGGTTCTATCAGCCAGGAGGCAGGTGTGTTATAGGGCCTGCAGAAGGTTACAATGATAGCATGTTCTCCTGGTGCTTGAGGAAGGTACACAGGTGGGTATTTTGCTCCAGGGTGGATGATTTTACAGAGATGGGGGCACCGTAAGTATTGTGGAAGACTACAGAAATATGAATTATTGTACTGAGTGCAGGATGAGATTATTGAGATTGGGCATGTTATCGACATTGGAGCAATTTACACACAGGGAGAGTCGTCAGCATTGGAGTAGGTTTCAAATATACAGCGGGAATATGGGGTGGGGGGGTGGAGGTTACAGAAATATAAACTTTTCTGGGAATTACAAGCATTCACTGGCACAAATGAGTTGGACCAAAAGGCATGTTTCCTTGCTGTATGACTGTATCACACAACAGACAGCGTGAGGGGTGAATATAGAACAGAAAGATCCCAGGTTTCAATGCAATCTCCTTGAGGGAGACCTGCTTTCCCCTCTGTTGTACTGATCCTCACTAAGACAGCACAGGCCTGGATTGATAACTGTCAACTTCCTATACTGACAGTGGAAGGCTCAGAACAGCAGAGATGAAAGTAAATAAGACGGTGGGGTTTCAGCCTGGGACCATCATGCTCTGTGTTCGTACTTCAACACTGTATCTATGTCATATCTTCCGGACCAAAGTTCGATCCCTTAAATACACTCTGCTCTGTTCACTGTGAGTGATGTTACCTCACTGCAGGATTTACTGAAGGCTCCAGATCTCACTCTCCATCTCTCTGGCTGACCAACTCTCTTCAATGTGGTGATGAATGAAACAGGAACTGGGAATTCTGCAGAGTTTGGAGCATCCTGAGTACCTACAGGAGACAGAGAAACAGGCAGAATGGGAAACTAGACTGATGCATCAAGTGTTAAACATGGAGACTGGCACTGAGTCCCATAGAGATCTGGAAAATCCCAGTCTCCATCCCTGGTCTGTGCTGCTGCATCTCCCTGGAGTGGAGAATTCTGTTGGCTCAGGATCTGGAGTAGCGGCAAAAGTTGCAGTCACTGGCCGCAATTAAACCCTCACAGTGACACATAACACATGGAGAGAGACTGTGTGATATCACCAGAGTGCAGGAAGGCATCACGATCAAACCACGGTCAGGAAGAAGGTGCACTGGGATCAGTACTCAGGGGTGAGGGGGCTATCAGTGGGCCAGGCAATGGCCTCGTGTTACTCTCACTAGACTGTTCATCCAGAATTTAATGCCGGTGTCAGGGATACCCATCTAACTGCTTAATACCCTCTCAGTCAGGAAATCTGTTATAGGCTGCCGGTCTGGCCGACATATGAATCCAGACCCAGAGCAATGGGATTGACTCTCAAATACCGTCTGTAATGGTATGTCAAGCCACTCAGCTCTAAGGCTAGTCAGGGTGGGCATGCGATGCTGGCCAGCCAGAGACAGCAATATCTCACGAGTGATTTAAAATCAACACTGTTGGGAGCAGTGTCCTGGCCAGTCATGTCGGTAGGTTTATGGACAGGGCTTTAAGCTGACATGGAGGATGCAGGGACAGGGTTCAGGTGAAAGGAGCTTTCCAAATCCAAAGAGAAAACGTGAAGCCTCGGAACAGCATGGGAATGTGGCTGAGACAAGCAGAAAAGAACAGGATGGGATAAAGTTTAACTAAAACTGTACATCAATGAATCGGTTTGTGACAGGACATTGTGGGGAAGAGGAAATTATAATGTTGCTTTTTTTCGGAATGGACAAAGTATCTACAATAAGGTAATAGACTTGTGACACAGAGATAAATGAGACTTAGTCACCAGACAGACGCGATTACAAGTTGAACAAAAGGTGGAACATAAATATTCAACAGTAAACAACCTTACAGGATCTCAGGGAGAATGGGAAAGCAAGATGGGAACCCTGACACTAATGGATAAAAAAGGCATTACAGAGAAAACATTTGGTCTCGGATTATGCAGCTGAATCAGCCTGAATGTAAATTCTGGGTGCTATGTGTCAAAAACACAAGCAGGACAATAGTTTTTTATGCTGCCTTGCAGTATTTCATTGCTCATCTCGGCATTAAACAGGAATTAATGAGAAATTGTAGCAAAGGTGGTGTGATAATTTTTGGAGACTTAAATCTTTGTATAATTTGGGACAGACACATTGGCAAGAGTGATATTATCCAAGATCCTCCTTGAATGTTTTAGTCAGTGTTTCTTTGAATGACACATTGTGCAAATGGCTACGGATGTAACTACCTCAGATCGACTGTTGGGTGATGAAGCTGAGTGAATGAGTAACATCACATCGAGATCCTTCAAGAAATTATACCGGAATTCAAAATGATTATGACATTGTAAAGTGACCAGAATGCACCCGAGCATCAGTAACAAAGCCCATTATATGATTTTGAGAGAGAACTGACCAAGATAAACAGGGGAAACAGACTGAAATATCAGTCTGTAAATGAACAGTGAAAAGCATTTAGAGCCAGAGAGTGCTGGAGACATACAACACATAAACGGACCCTTCGGTCCAACTCGTCCACGCCGTCCAGATATCCTTTCCTAATCTCGTTCCATCTGCCAGCACTTGGCCCATATCCCACTAAACCTTTTTTATTCATATACCAATCCAGATGCCTTTGAATTCTTCAATTGTACCAGCCTCCAACACTTCCTCTGGCAGTACATTCCATACATAACCTCACTCTGCGTGAAAATGTAGCCCCTTAGGGCCCTTTTAAATCTTTCATCTCTCTCCCTAAACCTGTGCCCTCCAGCTCTGGTCTCCAACATCCCAGGGAAAAGACCTTGTCTGTTTATCCTATCCATGCCCCTCATGATTTTATAAACCTCACGAATGTCACTCCTTAGCCTCTGACGCTCCAAGGAAAACAGTTCCCATCGTTTCAGCCTCTCCCGATAGCTCAAATCTTCCAACCCGGGCAACATCCTTGTAAAACTTTTCTAAACACTTTCCAACTTCACAACGTCCTTCCAATAGGAAAAAGACCAGAACTGCATGGAATATTCCAAAAGTGGCCTAACCAGTGTGCTGTCCAGCTGCAACATGACCTCCAAACTCCTATAATCAATGCTCTGACCAATAAAGGAAAGAACACCAAACACCTTCTTCACTATCCGCTTAAATGTGTAACACTTACGGGGGCATGGGCGTGGACATGGATTAGACGGTGGGTGTGGTGGGGGCGGTATTGGAGGGGTTTGGGGACGGGGTGAGGGTGATGTCGGACGTGTTTGGGAGGTGGGGGCGGGCGGCGGGTGGAAGGTTGCATCGGACGGTTTTGGGGGTCGCTGTTGGGTGAGTTTGCGGCAGATGGGGGGGCAACGTTGAGGGTCGGGTGGGGGCAGAATTGGATGGGTTTGGAGTCGAGCGGGGTGTGTTTTGGGGGGCTGTCAGGGTGTGGGGGCTTGCTCATAGCTTGCTGCTGTCTAATCACCTGAACAGGGAGCAGACTGGACTGAAAACTCCGAGCCCCAGAGCAAAGGCATTGAATCGATTAACCGAATAATCAATTATCCGAACGAAATAGTGCCCGCCCATCTCGTTCAGATAATCGAGGTTCCTCTGTAAACCATTAGGACTATAGCCTGGTGTTGTGTGATTTTTACCTTCGCTGAATGGCCCCAATTCTGGCCCAGTTCCAGTTTAAGACCTCAATCTGTCAACCCGTCAGATCTTTTTCCATAACTATGTTAAAACAAAGACAGTTGTGGTCACTGGACGCAATGTGCTCTCCGACTGATACTTCAGTCAGTTGCCTGACCTCGGTTTCTGAGGAGAGGTTTCGTGTTGCATCCGCCTGAGTAGCATAGAGCCCTCTACGTCTTAATTTAGAAAAACTTTCTGGAACACATTTGACAAATTCCACTCAGTACGGGCCTTTTACACTCTGTGTGGCCCAGGCAATACAGGGGAAGTTAAAATCTCCAACCAATCCTAATCCATGATTTTTATAGGTACCTGCAAACTCACTACACATTTTCTCTTCTCATATCCGCTGGCTAGTTGAGGGTCTAGAACATGATCCCAGCAGACTGACCATCCCCTTTTTGTTTCTAACTTTTATATATATGGCCTCATTTGACGACTGCTTAACAGTATTGACTGGAAGCACTGTTGTTATGTCCTTCCTAATCAAAAGGACAACTCCCCCTCGTCACTTACTTGTCCTTCTGTCACGCCTGTACTTTCTGTAGCCTGGAACACTGATCTGCCAGTCCTGCCCTTCTCTCGGACATGTTTCTGTTATGGTTATAATATCCCAGTCCCCAGAGCTAATCCATGCTCTGAGCTCGTCTGCCTTACCAGTCAGGGCTCGTGTGTTGAAATAAATGCCCTTTAAACCAGATATCTTTCCCTCCCTTGACTGTGCCCCTGGATATCCTGAATAGATAACTTGCTCTTGATGGATGATGTATTTCCCCTGACTTTTCGATGGTCCCTCTCTTACTCAGAGTCACAACTCCCTGCCAAACTAGTTTAAATCCTCCTGGGTAACGCTAGGAAATCTCCTCCGTGGGATACTGGTGCCCCTCTGCTTCAAGTGCAAACCATCCCCTTTGTACAGGTCACCTCTACCCCAGAAGAGATCCCAATGACCCAAGAACTCAAAACCCTGCCCCCTATACCAGCTCCTCAGCCACACATCCATCCAGCCTATTTTTCTATTTCTATCCTCACTGGCACTTGGCACTGGGAGTAATCTAGAGATCATTAATGTCAATATCCTGCTTTGTTAACTTCTCACCTGACTCCCTGTACTCATTTCACAGGACCCCATCCCTTTGTCTACCTCTGACATATGGACCGATGTACACAATGACCTCTGGCTGTTCACCCTCCCCTTCAGAATATTCAGTAACCGCTCAGAGACACCCTTCACCTTGGTACCTGGGAGGCAGAACATCATCCTGGAGTCTTTTCTGCAGCCACACAGTCTCCTGTCTGTCCCTCTCACAACTGAGTCTCCTATCTGTATCACGATCATTACAGAGGATCTGGTAAACATAGACTGGGAGGAACTCCCTGCAATTGGGTGCATATTACAAAAGTGGAGTATTTTAAAGTGATGCAGTGAGAACGCAGGGCCGGTGTGCTCCTTGAAGAGTGAATAGTAAAAGCAGCAAGTCCAGGGAATACTGATCAAGTGATATCGTGAGTTTGATAAATAAAATACAGTGCAATAAAATCAGGTGACACCCTTCACAAGGATAGAGAGTGCAAGGGGATTGTGGAAAATGAGGGACAAACAATGGTCATGAAATATATTTGGCAGATACGATTGTGGAAAAGCCACAGGTATTTTATCAGCATCGTGAGAGTAAGAGGATTCCCAGCGAAAGAGTGGGGCCTGTGAGAAACCAAAGGGACAATCGGTACATGGAGCCAGAGAAAGCAGGTGAGGTCTTCAATGAATACTTCCCATCTGTATTCACACAGGAGAAAGGCATTGTAGCCGGGGATTTCAGTTGGGATGCTGAGGTTCCAGAACATGTTCAGATCCATAAAGAGGAGGTATTAAATGTTTTCACAGGCATAAATGTGGAGAAATCTCCAGTACTCAATGAAATGTATAGAACATAGATCGAACATAGATCAATACAGCACATAACAGGCCCTTCGGCCCACGATGTTGTGCCGTACATTTGTCCTAGCTTAAGCACCCATCCATGTACCTATCCAATTGCCACTTAAAGGTCACCAATGATTCTGACTCTGCCACTCCCACAGGCAGCACATTCCATGTCCCCACCACTCTCTGGGTAAAGATCTAACGCCTGACATGCCCCCTATACCTTCCACCCTTCACCTTAAATTTATATCCCCTTGTAAAACTCGGTATCAGCCGGGGAAAAAGTTTCTGACTGTCTAGTCTATCTATTCCTCTGATCATCTTATAAACCTTTATCAAGTCACCCCTCATCCTTCGCCGTTCCAATGAGAAAAGGCCTAGCACTCTCAACCTATCCGCATACGACCTATTCTCCATTCCAGGCAACATCCTGGTAAATCTTCTCTGCACCCTCTCCAATGCTTCCACAACTTTCCGAAAGTGAGGCGACCAGAACTGCACAAAATACTCCAAATGTGGCCTAACCAAGGTCCTGTACAGCTGCAACATCACTTCACGACTCTTGAATTCAATCCCTCTGCTAATGAACGCTAATACACCATAGGCCTTCTTACAAGCTCGATCCACCTGAGTGGTAACTTTCAAAGATCTATGTACATAAACCCCAAGATCCCTCTGCTCCTCCACCTTACTAAGAACCCTACCATTAACCCTGTATTCCGCATTCTTATTTGTCCTTCCAAAATGGACAACCTCACACTTGGCAGGGTTGAACTCCATCTGCTACTCCTGAGCCCAGCTCTGCATCATATCTAAGTCCCTTTGCAGCCGACAACAGCCCTCCTCACTATCCACAACTCCACCAATCTTCGTATTATCTGCAAATTTACTGACCCACCCTTCGACTCCCTCTACCAAGTCATTAAGAAAAATTACAAACGGCAGAGGACCCAGAACTGATCCCTGTGGAACTCAACTTGTAACTGGGCTCCAAGCTGAATATTTACCATATACCACCACTCTCTGACTTCGACCGGTTAGCCAGTTTTCTATCCAACTGGCCAAATTTCTCTCTATCCCATGCCTCCTGACTTTCCGCATGAGCCCACCATGGGGAACCTTATCAAATGCCTTACTAAAATCCATGTATGCTACATCCATTGCTCTACCCTCATCCACATGCTTGGTCACCTCCTCAAAGAATTCAGTAAGACTTGTAAGGCAAGACCTACCCTTCACAAATTCATGCTGGCTGTCCCTAATCAAGCAGTGTCTTTTCAGATACTCATAAATCCTATCCCTCCGTACCCTTTCCATTACTTTGCCTACCACCGAAGTAAGGCTAACTGGCCTGTAATTCCCGGGGTAATCCCTATTCCCTTTTTTGAACAGGGGCACAACATTCGCCACTCTCCAGCCCCCTGGTACCACCCCCGTTGACAGTGAAGACGAAAAGATCATTGCCAACGGTACTGCAATTTCCTCTCTTGCTTCCCACATAATCCTAGGATCTATCCCGTCAGGCCTGGGGGACTTGTCTATTCTCAAGTTTTTCAAAATGCCCCCCAACACATCTTCCTTCCTAAAAAGTATCTCTTCTTGCTTTCCAGTCTGTTTTACACTCTCCTCTTCAACAATACGGTCCGTCTCATTTGTAAATACTGAAGAAAAGTACTCATTCAAGACCTCTCCTATCTCTTCCTACTCAATACACAGTTTCCTACTACTGTCCTTGATCGGACCTACCCTCGTTCTCATCATTCTCATGTTTCTCACATACGCATAAAATAGCTTGGGGTTATCCTTGATCCTACCCGCCAAAGATTTTTCATGCCCACTCTTAGCTCTCCTAATCCCTTTCTTCAGCTTCCTTCTGGCTATTCTGTATCCCTCCAATGCTTTGTCTGAACCTTGTTTCCTCAACCTTATGTAAGCCCCCTTCTTCCTCTTTACAAGACATTCAACCTCCCTCGTCAACCAAGGTTCCCTCACACGACCATTTCTTTCCTGCGTGACAGGTACATACATATCAAGGACATGTCATATCTGTTTCTTGAAAAAGTTTCACATTTCCATGAACTCCTTCCCTGACAGCCTGTGCTCCCAACTTATGCTCCTCAGACCCTGTCTTACAGCATCGTATTTACCCTTCCACCAATTGTAAAACCTACCCTGTTGCACGCACCTATCTCTCTCCATAACCTATATGAAATTCACAGAATTGTGGTCACGATCACTAAAATGTTCACCCACTAACAAGCCCATCACTTGTCCTGGTTTGTTACCAAGTACCAAATCCAATATGGCCTCCCCTCTGGTCGGGCAATCTACATACTGAGTTAGAAAAGCTTCCTGGACAGACTGCACAAACACTGCTGCAGGTATCTCAGGCTGCTATGTCATTCAGAGAAGGAAATCTACCCATCCTCACGTGGTCTGCACGACATAGCCACAGCAAAGTATTTGCCTCCCAATTACCCTCTTCAAAGGCCAAGCAAGTTACTCAGTTCAAGGGCAGCTAGGACTGGGCAGGAAAGGCTGGTCAGCCAGAGACACCCACATCCCAGAACTGATTTAATAAATAATCCATTAGGATGGTCCCACTGGAACCGTGCTGGGACCAGGGTCCTGGCCGATCGTGTCGGTAGGTTTATGGACAGGGCTTTAAACTGACAGAGAGGATGCAGCGACAGGGTCCAGGTGAAAGGCACTTTCCAAATCCAAAGAGAAAAGGTGAAGCAATGGAACAGCATGGGGATGAGGCTGAAGACAAGCAGAAAGGTACAGGATGGGACAGAGTTTAACTAAAATTGTACATCAGCGAAAAGATTTGTGACAGAAAATTGTGGGAAAGAGTAAGTTATGTTTTTTTTTTAATGGACAACGTCACTGTCATAAGGTAGATGGATTTGTGACACAGAGATAAAAGAGATTTAGACACCGGGGAGACATAGATACAGGGTGAACAAAAATATTCAGTGCAAACTCAGGCAAAATGGGCAACGCTAACAATAATGGATAACAAAGGCATTACAGAGAAAGCATTTGGCTGCACATCATGAAGTAGAGTCAGTCTGAATGTAAATTACTACTTGCCAAAGACACAAGCAGCAGAACAGTTTTAGCCACTGAACAGTATTCCATTGCTTATCATTGCATTACACAGGGACTCATTGGAACTTTTTAACAAAGGCATTGTGATAATTTTGGCAAACTTCAATATTCATATAATCTGGGACAACACACGGTCAACATTGATATTGGAAGAGGACTTCGGTTAATTTTCTTTTCAGTGTTTCTTTGAAAAACAAATTGTGCAACTGTTAAGGGACATAACTATCGCAGAGCGACCATGTGATGAAACTTAGTGAATGAGTAATGTCACCGGGAGAGATCCTTCGGGGAATTGTGATAAAATGCAGTTTAAATAAATATAAAGTTTTAAAGTGATTCACAGAGGACAAGCTACAACTACAATCAAAAATAGCCAGTTACATGTGTGTGAGAGGAGAACTGACCAAGGTAAACAGGCTAAACAGACTGAGACATGTGTCTGTAAATGGACAGCAGAAAATATTTGAAGGAACAGTGTAAAACACTCAACAGAAGGACATTCCATTGAAACAGTATAAACCCCAGCAAGAAATCTCCACTGGTCCCGCACGCAGGACAAAAGGGATCATACTAGATTATGGGCTGAGAAGATCCCCAAAAAGTACTTAAAATCCTGATGTCAGAGAGAGTTTTAGGAGTAAATGTTAATGGATTGCATTGGGTCTGCTCACAGGAGGAGGGCTGTGGGAAGGGAAGCCACGGTCAGGGTTCATTGACACGATAGGAACACGGTGAGGTGAAGGTGCTGGAGGTGGTGAGAGTGTTACAGAGAGTGGTCAGGGTGTTACAAATCCAGTACGGATTGCTGCAGCTGGAGGGGTTTGCAGAGGTATGGAGGGACAAAGGTATTTTTATTTATTCATTCATGGGATGTGGGTGTCACTGCCTGGACTAATATTCTTTGACCCAACTGATAATTTCCCAGAGGGCAGCTCAGAGTCAGCCATATTTCGTGGGTTTAGAGTCAAACGTTGGCCAGACCAGGTTAGAATATTTGATGTCCTTCCCTAAAGGAGGTTAGTGAACTAGATGAGTTCTTCCTACTGATCAACAATGTTTTTATGGTGGCCCCACCAATGTCTTTTACAGCCACAACATGACATTCCAACTCTTACTCTTAATGCTCTCCCCAGTGAAGTTAACCATCCCAAACGCCTGCTTCACCAGCCTGTCTACCTGTGACACCACATTCAAAGAACTGTGTACCTGCATCCCTGGGTCACTGACTGACAACACTACCCAGTGCCCGAACATTAACTGTACAAGTCCCACCCAGTTTGTTTCACCAAAATGGAACACTTCACATTTATCTAATTAAACTCCATCTGCTATTCTTCAGCCCACTATCCCAGCAGTACTGTTCATCCTGTTGTATCATATATAACCTTCTTCACTGTCCACATTACTACCAATTTCAGTGTCACCCAAAACAATTACTTACCTGGAAACCAATATTCCCACCCAAACCATTTATCCAAATGACAAACAACAGGGGACCCACTACACCGCTGGTCACATGCCTCCAGTCAGAAAAACAACATGTCTCCCACCACCCTCTGTCTACAACCATCAAGCAGATTTTGTATCCAGTTCACTAGCTCCTCCTGAATGCCATAACCTTTTTACACTTATCTGAGCTTATTATCCAGTTTACCAGGAAGAACACAGAACGCAGAACAGTTCAGCCCAAGGCCCTTCGGCCATGATGCTATGCCAATCTTTTATCCGACTGTAAGATCAAACTAACGTACATACCATTCGTTGTACTATTATCCATGTGTCTGTCCAAGAGTCTATTAAATGTCCCAGATGTGTCTAATTTTACTACCACCATTGGCAGTCCATCCAACCACCTACCATTCTCTATCCTCTGATCCATCCTCCATTCACTTTAAAATTACACCCCCATGTAATAGCCATTTATGCCATAGGAGGAAAACTCTCTGACTATTCACTCACTCTGTGCCTCGCATCATCTTGTTCACCTCCACAAAGTCACCCCGCCCCCTTCTTCACTCCAAAGAAAAAAACCTTAGCTCCCTTAACCTTTCTTCGTAAGAACTGCCCTCCATTACAGGCAGCATCTTGGTAAATCTCCTGTGTACGCTCTCTAAAACTTGCACAGCCTTCCTGTAAACAGGGGACCAGAACTGAACACAATATTCCAAGTGTGGTCTCACCAGGACGCTATAAAGATGCAGTGAAACCTCACGGCTCTTCCAGTCAATCCCCTTCCAAGGCGAGCCAATGCAACATATGCCTTTTTAACAACCCTACCAACGTGCGTGGCGATTTTGTGGGATCTATGGAAACGGACCCCATGATCTCTCTGTTCCTCCGCAATGCCAAGTATTCTGCCTTTCACCCTGTATTCTGTATTCAAATTCGACCTTCCAGAATGAATCACTTCACACTTTTCCAGATTGGACTCCAACTGCCACTTCCAGCCCAGCTCTGCGTTCTGTCAATGTCCCATTGCAACCTACAACAGCCCTCCACATTCCCCACCACTCCACCAACCTTCAGGCGATTGGCAAACTTACTAACCCACTCTCCAACATCCACATCCAAGTCATTTACAAAAATCACAAAGAGCAGAGTCCCAGAGCCGATTGTTACAGAACACCACTGGTCACTGAGCCCCAGGCTCAAAACTGTCCATCTGGTGCCACCTTCTGTCTTCTCTAGGCCATCCAATCCTGTGTCCAGACAGACAGATATTCCTGTATCCCAATTTTCCTTCTTTTCTGAATGAACCATCAACATATTCTGCCATATCCTCAAAGAATTCAATAAGGTTTGTGAGGCATGACCTGACCCCTCACAAACCCATACTGACTGTGGCTAATTTAACTATGGTTTTCCAAGTAGTCATAAATCCTGTCTTTAGAGTCCTCGCAAATAATCTGCACACCACAGACATTCGACCAAATCTGTAATTCCAAGAATTCTATCTCTGTAACATGGCTCGGACTTTACAAATCTTCCCTCCTCTGCCATGTTCCCCAGAAGGGCACTGGAGGGTGGTGAGGATTACAGAGATAGAGAGGGATATCAGGACAGGAGGATTTTGCAGACATTAGGAGGTTTGCAGTGCCAAAAGGAGGCTTTAGTAATTGGGAGGTTTCATGGTGATGAAGGCATTTGAGGAGGGAGGGAGGATTGTTGGGAAATGAGAGGTTTCACAGTTTAGGTGTTTTGTTAGGACTGCAAGTGGTTACTGAGTTGGGGAGGGTGTAAAGCACTGGTGGATATTACATAAACACGTGGTTTTGGTTGCAATGCAGAAAGAGAATTCAGGAAGCTGGAGAGTATGGGATCTGAAGAGGTTACACAAATGGGAAGAGTTGTCAGGAGTGGAGGTGTTCACAGAGACAGCAATGGTCTGATCTGGAGCAGATGACCCAGATTGGGAGGGATGTGGGGACTGGAGGTGGTTTCACAGGGAGGGAGGACCATAGACCCACAGGAGGTTACAGAAATGTAGAGAGCTGTAGGGCTGACGGGCTCATGGAAATGGGAATGTTGTGAGGGATGGAGAAGTTTACAGGGATAAGGATGTTTGTAGGCCAGGGCTGGATCACAGACAGGGACTGTTTTAGGGAGCTGAGCAGATTACAGAGATAAAGTTGTTTGTATCGACTGGAAGAACAAACAGAGATATGCAGGGTAGGCATGACTGAAGATGTTGAGAGACATAGGAAGGCTTAGGTTCTGGGGGTTATGGAGGCTGTGGATAACAATTTTGGTCAGAAACAGTTTCACAGATAAGGGAGCATAGCACAAACAGGAGGAAGTTGTAGGGGAGGGTGACGTTTAAACAGATAGTGGTGTAAGAGCTGGACAAGGTTATGAAGATGGGTAGATGGTGGAGACACAGAAGGAGCTTACATTGACATGGGGATGATAGTGACAGGAGGGTGTTAAATAGATAGTGGGTTTTGTAGGGACTGGATTCGGAGAACGTGCAAACTCCACACAGACAGTCGCCTGAGGCGGGTATTGAACCCGGGTCTCTGGCGCTATGAAGCAGCAGTGCTAACCACTGTGCCACCGTGCCGCCCATAAAGTGGAGACAGTCCAGATGAGTTTTCAGAGATACAAATGTTTATGGGAGTTTCAAGAGGGAACAATGATTGGGAGTGCTGTACCAAATGGTAATAGTTATAGGGAGGGTTCTAAACGCAGGGAGAGGTGACAGACATATCGATCTTTGCAAGGACTGGAGAAGCTTACATCGCCAAGGAGTGTTTTAGAGTCTGGAGGAGATTACAGTGTTAAGGAGAATATTGGGGATCAGGCCAGGTGTAGGAGACGGGGATGGTTGACAGGGCTGGACAATAACCTGAATAGAATCGCCATCGTGTGTAACCAGGCCATTCGGCCCAACCAGTCCATTCCAAACCTCTGAAGAGCATCCTACCCAGACCCACCCCTTGACCTGTACATTAAACCCTGCATTTCTCGTGGTGAACTTACTTAAACCACACATTCCTGAATACGACAGTCAATTTATGATCGCCAATCCACTGATGGTGCAAATATTGGACACACACACAGAGCAAGGGAGCGACACACAAACACACACAGTGAGGGAGATACCCACAGACACACAGCGAGGGAAGGACACGCACACACACACACAGTGAGGGGGATACACGCAGACACACAGCGAGGAAAGGACATGCACTCACACACAGTGAGGGGGATACACGCAGACACACAGAGAGGAAGGGACACACACACACACACACACACAGAGCGAGGGAGGGACATGCACTCACACAGTGAGGGAGGGACACGCACTCACACAGCGAGGGAGGGACACGCACTCACACACACACACAGAGCGAGGAAGGGACACACACTCACACAGCGAGGGAGGGACACACACACACACACAGCGAGGGAGGGACACACACACAGAGCAAAGGGGGGGGCATGCATACGCACACAGTGAGGGGGATACACGCAGTCACGCAGCGAGGGAAGGACATGCACACACACACACACACACACACACACAGCGAGGGAGGGACACACACTCAGCGAGGGAGGGACACATACACAGTGAGTGAGGGACACGCACAGACACGCAGCGAAGGGGAACACACAGACACAGCGAGGTAGGGACACGCACACACACAGCAAGGGAGGGACACGCACACACACAACGAGGAAGGGACACGCACAGACACGCAGCGAAGGGGAACACGCAGACAACGAGGAAGGGACACACACAGCGAGGGAGACACGCACACACACACAGCAAGTGAGGGACATGCACAGACATGCAGTGAAGGGACACACACACACACACACACACACACACACACACAGACACAGTGAGGGAAGGACATGCACACACAGCGAGGGAGGGACAAACACGCACACTTACGGTGAGGGGAATACACGCAGACACACAGTGAGGGAGGGACACGCACATATACTGGAAGGGAGGGACACGCACACACATGTCGAGGGGGAGGGCATGTGTACAGAAATTGAGAGGGGGCACACACACACAGCGAGAGAGGACATACACAGACACGGCAAGGGTGGGACACGCGTACACAGCAAGGTGGTCACGCAATCACACACTCAAGGGACGGACACACACACACAGCGAGGGAGGGATATACACAAACATACAGAGCGAGAGAGGACCACGCACATAAATAGCAAGGGAGGGATATGTACACACACAGGGAAGGAGAGACACGCAGACACACGGCGAGGGGGAGGGCATGTGCACAGAAATTGAGAGGGGGCACACACACACAGCGAGAGGGGACACGCACAGACATGGCGAGGGAGGGGCACACGCACACACAGCAAGGGGGGACAGGCATTCACACAGCGAGGGGCGATGCGGACACACAATGGTGGGGATATGCACAAAGAGTAAGGGAGGGACACACACACACACACACACACAAGGACACACACTCACAGAGCGACGGAGTGACACGCGCACACACAGCAAGAGGCGCACACACACACGCACAAAGCGAGGGAGAGACATGCACACATACACACAGACACACAGCAAGGGAGGGACACACACAGTGTGGGAGTGAAACATATATACACACACACGCAGCGAAGGAAGGACACTCACATACACTGTAAAAGGGTCACACAAACTCACAGCAAGAGGGGACACGCACATACAGCGAGAGATGGACACGCGCATGCTCAAGCACACAAACACAGACACACAGCTAGAGAGGGACACGCACACACATAGCCAGGGAGGGACATGGACACACGCAAAAACACACACACACACACACAGCAAGAGAGGGACACGCGCAGAAACAGCGAGGGGGAGACACATGCACACACAGCGAGGGAGGGCCACACACACACACGCACAGCAAGACTAGCACACATACACACACACACACACACACACACACACATACAGGGAAGGAAACTGACACATAAACAGTGAGGGAGGGACACACATGCATACACACACACACACGCAAACACACACAGCGCGAGGGAAGGACACACATACACTGCAAGAGTGACACACATATTCACAGCAAGAGGGGGACACGTACACACAGTGAGGGAAGAACACGCACATGCGCAAGCACACAAACACAGACACACAGCGAGAGAGGGGCATGCACACACACAGCCAGTGAGGGACATGGACATACACAAACACAAACACAGACAGCAAGACAGGGACACGCACACACACAGCCAGTGAGGGACATGGACACACGCAAACACACACACAGACAGCAAGACAGGGACACGCGCACACACAGCGAGGAGGGCAACACACACACGCACAGCAAGAGACACACACACACAGAGCAAGGGGGTAACTCACACATACACAGCGAGGGAAGAACACACATACACACACAGCGAGGGAGGGACACACATACACACACACAGCGAGGGAGGGACACACATACACACACACACACAGAGCGAGGGAGGGACACACATGCACACACACAGCGAGGGAGGGACACACATGCACACACACAGAGCGAGGGAGGGACACACATGCACACAAACAGAGCGAGGGAGAGACACACATACACACACATAGAGCGAGGGAGGGACACACATACACACACACAGAGCGAGGGAGGGACACACACACACACACACGGAGTGAGGGAAGGACACACATACACACACAACAGAGCGAGGGAGGGACACACATGCACACACACAGAGCGAGGGAGGGACACACATACACACACACAGAGCGAGGGAGGGACACACATACACACACCGACAGCGAGGGAGGGACACGCACACACAGTGAGGGAGTGACACGCGCATGAGGAAGTACACAAACACAGACACACACAGTGAGAGGGACACACACGCACACACACACACATACACACAGAGCAAGAGAGGGACACGCGCACATACAGCGAGGAGGAGACACATGCACACACAGCGAGGGAGGGCCACATACACAAATGCACAGCAAGAGGGGGACACACACAGCGATGGAGGGACACGCGTACATACACACACACACACACACACACACTCTGAGGAAAGAACACGCACACACAGCGAGGAAGGGACACAAACGCGCACACACACAGCGAGCGAGAGACACACACAGCAAGGGAGGTACACGCGCGCGCGCACACACACACACACACACACTCAGAGCGAGGGAGGGACAAGCAAACACAGCGAGGGAAGGACATGCACACACAGCAAGGGAGGAACATGCACAAACACACAAAGCGAGGGAGGGATACGCTCATACACAGCAAGGGAGGGACACACACACACACACACACACACACACACACAGGGAAGGAGGGACAAGCACACACACGGCGAGGGGGAGGGCATGTATACAGGAATTGAGAGGGGACACACACACAGTGAGAGGGGACATGCACTCACACAGTGAGGGAGGGACACACACACACAGCGAGAGGGGACATGCACTCACACAGTGAGGAGGATATACACAAAGTGCAATGGAGCGACACACACACATACACAAGAGATGCACACTCACACAAAAAGCGAGGGAGTGACATGTGCATACACTGCAAGAGGGACACACACATACACACACACACACACACACAGCAAGGGAGAGACACGCACATGCGCAGGCACACAAACAGAAACACACACAGCGAGAGAGAGAGACACACACACAGCGAGAGAGAGAGACACGCGCACACACAGCCAGGGAGGGACATGCACACACAGCGAGGGAGGGACACACACACAGACACACACACACACAGAGCAAGAGAGGGACACTCGCAAACACAGCGAGGGTGAGACACATGCACACACAGCCAGGGAGGACCACGCACGCACGCGCAGAGCAAGAAGGAGACACACCGACACATACACACACACACACACACACAGCAAGAGAGGGACACGCGCACACACAGTCAGGGAGGGACATGCACACACAGCGAGGGAGAGTTAGACACAAACACGCACACAGAGCAAGTGAGGGCTACGCGCGCACACACGAGGTGGAGACACATGCACACGCAGCGAGGGAGGGCCACGCACAGCAAGAGGGACACCCACCCACCCACACACAACAAGAAGGGGAAACTCACGCATACACAGCGAGGGAGGGACACACACACACACACAGATACAGATACAGTGAGGGGGGGCACGTACACACACACATAGTGAGGGAGGGACTACACACACACAGATACAGCAAAGGGGGATACGAACACACACAGCGAGGAGGACGCGCACACTCACAGCGTGAGAGGGAGACACACTTTTACACACACACACACACGGAAGGAGGGACAAGCACACACACGGTGAGGGGGGAGGGCATGTATACAGGAATTGAGAGGGGACACGCACACACAGCGAGAGGGGACATGCACTCACACAGTGAGGGAGGGACACGCACACACAGTGAGGGAGGGACATGCAATCACACAGTGAGGGGGATATACACAAAGTGCAATGGAGGGACACACACACATACACAAGGGACGGACACACACACACAGATACAGCAAAGAGGGATACGCACACACACAGCCAGAGGGACACACACACACAAAGCGAGGGTGGGACATGCGCATACACTGCAAGACACACACACACACACACACAGCGAGAGAGGGACGAACACACACACACACAGATACAGTGAGGGGGGGGCACGTACACACACACACACAGAGCGAGGGAGGGACGGACACACACACACAGATACAGCGAAGGGGGATACACACACACAGCGAGGAGGACCCGCACACTCACTGCGAGGGAGGGAGACACACTTTTACACACACACACACACACACACACACACAGCGAGGGGGGACATGCACACACAGAGCGAGAGAGAGACACATACACACAACGTGAGGGAGTGACACACACGCAACCAGCAAGTGAGGGACACGCAGCGAAGGAGGACACACACAAACACATACTGTGAGTGTGTGACACATACACACACACAATGAGGAAGGGACATACACACAGCGAGCGAGGGGCACTCAGCAAGGGAGGGACTTGCTGAGACATGCAGAGAGCGAAGAACACGCACACGCAGAGTGAGGGAGGTACAAGCGCACACACGGCGAGGGAGGGACACACACACAGCGAGGGAGGGACACGCACACACAGCAAGGGAAAGATATGCACACACACAACGAGGGAGAGTTATACACAAACACACACAGCGAGAGGGGGCAGTCACATACACTGCAATAGTGACACAAATACTCACAGCAAGAGGGGGACACGCACACACAGCGAGGGAGGGACACGCGCATGCGCAATCACACAAACACAGGCACACAGCGAGAGAGGGACACACAAATACACGGCAAGGGAGGGACACGCACACACACAGACAGCGAGGGTGGGACCACACACTACAGAGACCGAGGGAGAGACACACACACATACACATAGCGACGGGGCGACACATGCACACACAGCGAGGAGGACCCGCGCACTCACAGCGTGGGAGGGAGACACACTTTTACAGACACACACACACACAAAACGGAGGAACATGCACGTAAACACACACACAGAACGAGGGAGGGATACGCACACACACAGCGAGAGAGAAACATACATACAACGCGATGGAGTGACACACACTTAAACAGCGAGTGAGGGACACGCAGTGAAGGGGGGACACACAAACAGATACAATGAGGATGTGACACGTACACACACACAGCGAGGAAGGGACACACACACACATACACCCCCCACACACACACCCCCCACACACAAACCCCCCCCACACACACCCCCCCCCACACACCCCCCCCACACCCCCCCCACACACCCCCCACACACACCCCACACACCCCCCACACACACCCCCCACACACCCCCCACACACACACCCCCCACACACACCCCACACACACCCCCCACACACACCCCCCACACACACACACCCCCCACACACACACCCCACACACACCCTCACACACACCCTCACACACACCCCCCCACACCCCCCACACACCCCCCCCCACACACCCCCCCCCACACACCTCCCAACTCCACTAGTTGCAGATTGCCATCTTCAAAATGCCCCCTTATTCCAATGCTTTTCTATTCATCAGCCAATGTTCAAGTATTGCCTCCAGCACCATATGCTCTTAGCCTATTAAGTACCCCAACATGCAGTACCTTATCAAACAGTTTCAGAAAATCCAAATATATTTTACCCTCACTGCTTCCCTTTATCCTGCCTATTCCTCCCTCAAAAAGCACATGCGCAAGCACACAAACAGAAACACACACAGCGAGAGAGAGAGACACACACATACAGCGAGAGAGAGAGGGAGACACAGAGAGAGAGAGAGAGAGACACGCACACACAGCCAGGGGTGGGACAGGCACACACAGCGAGGGAGGGACACACACAGACACACACACAGCAAGAGAGGGACACTCACAAACACAGCGAGGGTGAGACACATGCACACACAGCCAGGGAGGGCCACGCACGCACGTGCACAGCAAGAAGGACACGCACACACACACAGCAAGAGAGGGACACGCGCACACACAGCCAGGGAGGTACATGCACGCACAGCGCGGGAGGGACGAACACTCACACACAGATACAGTGAGGGGGGGGCACGTACACACACACACAGCGAGGAGGACTCGCACACTCACAGCGTGGGAGGGAGACACACTTTTACACACACACACACGGAGGAACACGCACGTAAACACACACACACAGAATGAGGGAGGGATACGCACACACACAGCGAGAGAGAAACATACATACCACGCGATGGAGTGACACACACTCAAACAACGAGTGAGGGACACGCAGTGAAGGGGGGACACACAAACAGATACAATGAGGATGTGACACGTACACACACACAGCGAGGAAGGGACACGCACACACATACACGCACAGTGAGCGAGGGACTTGCTGAGACATGCAGCGAGGGAGGAATGCGCGCACGCACAGCGAGGGAGGGACACGCGCACGCACAGCGAGGGAGGGACACGCGCACGCACAGCAAGCGAGAGACATATACAGACATCGCGAGGGAGTAACACACACAAACAGCAAGTGAGGGACATGCAGCAAAAGGGCGACACTCAAATACATACTGTGACAGTGTGACACGTACACACATACACACACGAGGAAGGGACACGCACACACACACACACACACAGCGAGCGAGGGACACACTCAGTGAGCGAGAGGCTTGCTGAGACACGCGGCGAGGTAGGGACACGCACACGCACAACGAGGGAAGGACACGCACACAAACAGCCAGGGAGGAACACATGCACACACAGCGAGGGAGGGCCACGCACACACAGAGAGGGAGGGCCACGCACACACACGCACACCAAGAGGGACACACACACACAGAGCAAGGGGGGGAAACTCACACATACACAGTGAGGGAGGGACACGCA
Organism: Chiloscyllium plagiosum; assembly: GCF_037043375.1. Taxonomy (NCBI): domain Eukaryota; kingdom Metazoa; phylum Chordata; class Chondrichthyes; order Orectolobiformes; family Hemiscylliidae; genus Chiloscyllium; species Chiloscyllium plagiosum. Next base: position 76,308,960 of record NW_028270167.1, read on the forward strand.
CATACACAGCAAGGGAAGGACACGCGCGCACACATACACAGTGAGGGGGACACGCACACTCACACCAAGGGAGGGAGACACACACACACACACACACACACACAGCGAGAGTGGGCCCCCACACACAGAGCGAGCGGGGACACGCACGCTCACAGCAAGGGAGTGAGACACACACACACAGACACAGAGCGAGGAGGGGAACGTACACTCACAGCAAGGGAGGGAGACGCACTCTCACACACAGAGTGAAGGAGGGACACGCACACACACAGCTAGTGAGAAACACGCAGCGAAGGGGGGACACAAAAACACATAATGTGAGAGTGTGACACGTACACACGAGAGGAAGGGAAACATACACGCACAGCAAGCGAGAGATGCGCGCACACATACACACAGCGAGCGAGTTACACACACAGCGAGCGAGGGACACACACAGCGAGCGAGGGACTTGCTGAGACACGCAGCAAGGGAGGGACATGCACACGCACAGCGAGGGAGGGATGTACACACACATCAAGCAAGGCACACACACAGAGCGAGCGAGGGACACACACAGCAAGCGAGGGACACATACAGCGAGCGAGGGACTTGCTGAGACACGCAGCAAGGGAGGGACATGCACACGCGCAGCGAGGGAGGGACGCACACACACAGAGCGAGGGAGGGACACACACAGAGCGAGGGAGGGAGGGACACACATACACACAGCGAGGGAGGAACATGCACACACACACACACACAGGGAAGAAGGGGCAAGCACACACACGGCGAGGGGCAGAGCATGTGCACAGAAAGTGAGGGGGGCATGCACACACAGGGAGAGAGGACACGCACAGACACGGCAAGGGAGGGACACAAGTACACACAGCAAGGGAGGATATGCACTTTCACAGTGAAGGAGGGACACACACACAGAGCTAGGGAGTTACATGTGCATACACAGCAAGAGAGAGAGACACACACACACAAAGCAAGGGAGGGACACGCACACATACACACAGTTAAGGGGATACACGCAGACACACAGCAAGAGACACACACACACACACACAGCGAGGAGGACGCGCACACTCACAGCGTGAGAGGGAGACACACTTTTACACACACACACACACGGAAGGAGGGACAAGCACACACACGGTGAGGGGGGAGGGCATGTATACAGGAATTGAGAGGGGACACGCACACACAGCGAGAGGGGACATGCACTCACACAGTGAGGGAGGGACACGCACACACAGTGAGGGAGGGACATGCAATCACACAGTGAGGGGGATATACACAAAGTGCAATGGAGGGACACACACACATACACAAGGGACGGACACACACACACAGATACAGCAAAGAGGGATACGCACACACACAGCCAGAGGGACACACACACACAAAGCGAGGGTGGGACATGCGCATACACTGCAAGACACACACACACACACACACAGCGAGAGAGGGACGAACACACACACACACAGATACAGTGAGGGGGGGGCACGTACACACACACACACACAGAGCGAGGGAGGGACGGACACACACACACAGATACAGCGAAGGGGGATACACACACACAGCGAGGAGGACCCGCACACTCACTGCGAGGGAGGGAGACACACTTTTACACACACACACACACACACACACACACAGCGAGGGGGGACATGCACACACAGAGCGAGAGAGAGACACATACACACAACGTGAGGGAGTGACACACACGCAACCAGCAAGTGAGGGACACGCAGCGAAGGAGGACACACACAAACACATACTGTGAGTGTGTGACACATACACACACACAATGAGGAAGGGACATACACACAGCGAGCGAGGGGCACTCAGCAAGGGAGGGACTTGCTGAGACATGCAGAGAGCGAAGAACACGCACACGCAGAGTGAGGGAGGTACAAGCGCACACACGGCGAGGGAGGGACACACACACAGCGAGGGAGGGACACGCACACACAGCAAGGGAAAGATATGCACACACACAACGAGGGAGAGTTATACACAAACACACACAGCGAGAGAGGGGCAGTCACATACACTGCAATAGTGACACAAATACTCACAGCAAGAGGGGGACACGCACACACAGCGAGGGAGGGACACGCGCATGCGCAATCACACAAACACAGGCACACAGCGAGAGAGGGACACACAAATACACGGCAAGGGAGGGACACGCACACACACAGACAGCGAGGGTGGGACCACACACTACAGAGACCGAGGGAGAGACACACACACATACACATAGCGACGGGGCGACACATGCACACACAGCGAGGAGGACCCGCGCACTCACAGCGTGGGAGGGAGACACACTTTTACAGACACACACACACACAAAACGGAGGAACATGCACGTAAACACACACACAGAACGAGGGAGGGATACGCACACACACAGCGAGAGAGAAACATACATACAACGCGATGGAGTGACACACACTTAAACAGCGAGTGAGGGACACGCAGTGAAGGGGGGACACACAAACAGATACAATGAGGATGTGACACGTACACACACACAGCGAGGACGGGACACACACACACATACACGCACAGCGAGCGAGGGACTTGCTGAGACATGCAGCGAGGGAGGGATGCGCACACACACAGCGAGGGAGGGACACGCGCGCACACACACTCGGCGAGGGGGAGGGCATTTGCACAGAAATTGAGAGGGATACACGCACACAGCGAGAGAGGATATGCACAGGCACAGCGAGGGAGGGACACACGCACACACAGCATGGGGGGACATGCACTCACTGAGGGGAGATGCGCACATACAGTGAGGGGGATATACACAAAGAGCAAGGGAGGGACACACACACACACACACACACAAGGGAGGGTCACACACACAGCAAGGGAGTGACACGTGCACACACAGTGAGAGAGGGACATGCGCACACAGTGAGGGAGGGACACACACATACACAGCAAGGGAATGACACGTGCACACACACACACACAGAGGGAGGGATGAAGACACACACACACACACACTCACACACACACAGCGAGGAAGGGAGACACACACACAAAGCGAGAGAGAGACACATACACGCAACCAGCGAGTGAGGGACACGCAGCGAAGGGGGACACACACAAACACATACTGTGAGGGTGTGACACATACACATAGCGAGACACACACACAGACAGCGAGGGTGGGACCACACACTACAGAGACCGAGGGAGAGACACACACACATACACATAGCGACGGGGCGACACATGCACACACAGCGAGGAGGACCCGCACACTCACAGCGTGGGAGGGAGACACACTTTTACACACACACACACACACACACACACAACGGAGGAACACGCACGTAAACACACACACAGAACGAGGGAGGGATACGCACACACCGCGAAGGAGGGGCAAGCACACACATGTCGAGGGGGAAGGCATGTGCACAGAAATTGAGAGGAGGCACACACACACAGCGAGAGAGGACATACACAGACGCGGCAAGGGTGGGACACGCACACACAGCAAAGGGGGACACGCACTCACACACACAAGGGATGGACACACAAGCGAGAGGGGTTCACGCACACATACATACACACACAGAAACACAGAGCAAGGGAGGGACATGCACACACACAGAGCAAGGGAGGGACATGCATGCGCGTGCACACACACACACACACACACACACACCCAAAGAGAGGAAGGGACACACACAGATACACACACACACAAACACACAGCGAAGGAGGGACACGCACAGATACACACACGCACAAACACAGAGCAAGGGAGGGACACGTGCACACACAGCGAGTGTGGGATACACACAGCGAAGGAGCGACATGCAAACACACACAGTGAGGGGGTTACCCGCAGACGCACAGCGAGGGAGACAAACACACACACACACACACACACTGACACACACACACAAACACACAGATACAGCGAGGGGTGACACGCACACACACACTGCGAGCGAGGGACACACACACACAGCGAGGAGGGACAGACACGCACACACACACAGCGAGCGAGAGACACACACAGCAAGGGAGGGACACGCGCACGCGCACACACACACACACACACACACAAACACTCAGAGTGAGGGAGGGACGGGCAAACACAGCAAGGCAAGGACATGCATACACAGAAAGGGAGGGGGACACATGCACACACACACACACACACACACACACACACACACACACAGAGGGAAGGCGGGACAAGCACACACACAGCGAGGGGGAGGGCATGTATACAGGAATTGAGATGGGACACACACACACACACACAGAGAGGGAATACGCACTCACACAGTGAGGGAGGGACATGCACTCACACAGTGAGGGAGGGACATGCAATCACACAGTGAGGGGGATAGACACAAAGTGCAATGGAGGGACACACACACACATACACAAGGGATGCACACACACACAAAGAGCGAGGAGTGACATGCGCACACACAGCCAGAGGGACACACACACACACAAAGCGAGGGTGGGACATATGCATACACTGCAAGAGGGACACACACACACACACAGAGCAAGGGAGGGACCCGCACATGCGCAAGCACACAAACAGAAACACACACAGCGAGAGAGAGAGACACACACATACAGCGAGAGAGAGAGGGAGACACAGAGAGAGAGAGAGAGAGACACGCACACACAGCCAGGGGTGGGACAGGCACACACAGCGAGGGAGGGACACACACACAGACACACACACAACAAGAGAGGGACACTCACAAACACAGCGAGGGTGAGACACATGCACACACAGCCAGGGAGGGCCACGCACGCACGTGCACAGCAAGAAGGACACGCACACACACACAGCAAGAGAGGGACACGCGCACACACAGCCAGGGAGGTACATGCACGCACAGCGCGGGAGGGACGAACACTCACACACAGATACAGTGAGGGGGGGGGGGGGCACGTACACACACACACAGCGAGGAGGACTCGCACACTCACAGCGTGGGAGGGAGACACACTTTTACACACACACACACGGAGGAACACGCACGTAAACACACACACACAGAATGAGGGAGGGATACGCACACACACAGCGAGAGAGAAACATACATACCACGCGATGGAGTGACACACACTCAAACAACGAGTGAGGGACACGCAGTGAAGGGGGGACACACAAACAGATACAATGAGGATGTGACACGTACACACACACAGCGAGGAAGGGACACGCACACACATACACGCACAGTGAGCGAGGGACTTGCTGAGACATGCAGCGAGGGAGGAATGCGCGCACGCACAGCGAGGGAGGGACACGCGCACGCACAGCGAGGGAGGGACACGCGCACGCACAGCGAGGGAGCGTCATGCGCAAGAGGAAGCACACAAACACAGATATATACAGCGAGAGAGGGACACGCACACAAACAGCCAGGGAGGAACACATGCACACACAGCGAGGGAGGGCCACGCACACACAGAGAGGGAGGGCCACGCACACACACGCACACCAAGAGGGACACACACACACAGAGCAAGGGGGGGGGGAAACTCACACATACACAGTGAGGGAGGGACACGCACATACACAGCAAGGGAAGGACACGCGCGCACACATACACAGTGAGGGGGACACGCACACTCACACCAAGGGAGGAAGACACACACACACACACACACACAGCGAGAGGGGGCCCCCACACACAGAGCGAGGGGGGACACGCACGCTCACAGCAAGGGAGTGAGACACACACACACAGACACAGAGCGAGGAGGGGGACGTACACTCACAGCAAGGGAGGGAGACGCACTCTCACACACAGAGTGAAGGAGGGACACGCACACACACAGCGAGTGAGAAACACGCAGCGAAGGGGGGACACAAAAACACATAATGTGAGAGTGTGACACGTACACACGAGAGGAAGGGAAACATACACGCACAGCAAGCGAGAGATGCGCGCACACATACACACAGCGAGCGAGTTACACACACAGCGAGCGAGGGACACACACAGCGAGCGAGGGACTTGCTGAGACACGCAGCAAGGGAGGGACATGCACACGCACAGCGAGGGAGGGACGCACACACACATCAAGCAAGACACACACACAGAGCGAGCGAGGGACACACACAGCAAGCGAGGGACACACACAGCGAGCGAGGGACTTGCTGAGACACGCAGCAAGGGAGGGACATGCACACGCGCAGCGAGGGAGGGACGCACACACACAGAGCGAGGGAGGGACACACACAGAGCGAGGGAGGGAGGGACACACATACACACAGCGAGGGAGGAACATGCACACACACACACAGGGAAGAAGGGGCAAGCACACACACGGCGAGGGGCAGAGCATGTGCACAGAAAGTGAGGGGGGCATGCACACACAGGGAGAGAGGACACGCACAGACACGGCAAGGGAGGGACACAAGTACACACAGCAAGGGAGGATATGCACTTTCACAGTGAAGGAGGGACACACACACAGAGCTCGGGAGTTACATGTGCATACACAGCAAGAGAGACACACACACACACACAAAGCAAGGGAGGGACACGCACACATACACACAGTTAAGGGGATACACGCAGACACACAACAAGAGACACACACACACACAGCGAGGGACGGACACACAGACACACAGCGAGGGAGTTACACTCACATACACATCAAGAGGGACACATACTCACAGCAAGGGGGGGCACGCGCACACACACACATACACAGAGCAAGGGAGAGAAGGACATGCACAGACAGCGTGGGAGGGACACGCACACACAGCAAGGGGGGACATGCACTCACACACGCACAGCAAGAGGGACACACACACACGGGGGGTGGAACTGACACATACACAGCGAGGGAGGGACACACACATACACAGCAAGGGAGGCACACGCACACGCACACACAGCGAGGGTGGGACCACACACACACACACAGCGAGGGAGAGGCACATACACACACACACACACACACACACAGCGAGGGGGTACACGCGCACACACACAGCGAGGGGGGACACGCACACACACACAGCGAGGGGGGACACGCACACACACAGCGAGGGTGAGACATGCACACACACAGCAAGCGAGAGACATATACAGACATCGCGAGGGAGTAACACACACAAACAGCAAGTGAGGGACATGCAGCAAAAGGGCGACACTCAAATACATACTGTGACAGTGTGACACGTACACCCATACACACACGAGGAAGGGACACGCACACACACACACACACACAGCGAGCGAGGGACACACTCAGTGAGCGAGAGGCTTGCTGAGACACGCGGCGAGGTAGGGACACGCACACGCACAACGAGGGAAGGACACGCACACAAACAGCCAGGGAGGAACACATGCACACACAGCGAGGGAGGGCCACGCACACACAGAGAGGGAGGGCCACGCACACACACGCACACCAAGAGGGACACACACACACAGAGCAAGGGGGGGAAACTCACACATACACAGTGAGGGAGGGACACGCACATACACAGCAAGGGAAGGACACGCGCGCACACATACACAGTGAGGGGGACACGCACACTCACACCAAGGGAGGGAGACACACACACACACACACACACACACACAGCGAGAGGGGGCCCCCACACACAGAGCGAGCGGGGACACGCACGCTCACAGCAAGGGAGTGAGACACACACGCACAGACACAGAGCGAGGAGGGGAACGTACACTCACAGCAAGGGAGGGAGACGCACTCTCACACACAGAGTGAAGGAGCGACACGCACACACACAGCTAGTGAGAAACACGCAGCGAAGGGGGGACACAAAAACACATAATGTGAGAGTGTGACACGTACACACGAGGGGAAGGGAAACATACACGCACAGCAAGCGAGAGATGCGCGCACACATACACACAGCGAGCGAGTTACACACACAGCGAGCGAGGGACACACACAGCGAGCGAGGGACTTGCTGAGACACGCAGCAAGGGAGGGACATGCACACGCACAGCGAGGGAGGGATGTACACACACATCAAGCAAGACACACACACAGAGCGAGCGAGGGACACACACAGCAAGCGAGGGACACACACAGCGAGCGAGGGACTTGCTGAGACACGCAGCAAGGGAGGGACATGCACACGCGCAGCGAGGGAGGGACGCACACACACAGAGCGAGGGAGGGACACACACAGAGCGAGGGAGGGAGGGACACACATACACACAGCGAGGGAGGAACATGCACACACACACACACACACAGGGAAGAAGGGGCAAGCACACACACGGCGAGGGGCAGAGCATGTGCACAGAAAGTGAGGGGGGCATGCACACACAGGGAGAGAGGACACGCACAGACACGGCAAGGGAGGGACACAAGTACACACAGCAAGGGAGGATATGCACTTTCACAGTGAAGGAGGGACACACACACAGAGCTAGGGAGTTACATGTGCATACACAGCAAGAGAGAGAGACACACACACACAAAGCAAGGGAGGGACACGCACACATACACACAGTTAAGGGGATACACGCAGACACACAGCAAGAGACACACACACACACACACAGCGAGGGACGGACACACAGACACACAGCGAGGGAGTGACACTCACATACACATCAAGAGGGACACATACTCACAGCAAGGTGGGGCACGCGCACACACACACATACACAGAGCAAGGGAGAGAAGGACATGCACAGACAGCGTGGGAGGTACACGCACACACAGCAAGGGGGGACATGCACTCACACACGCACAGCAAGAGGGACACACACACACGGGGGTGGAACTGACACATACACAGCGAGGGAGGGACACACACATACACAGCAAGGTAGGCACACGCACACACACACACAGCGAGGGTGGGACCGCACACAGACACACAGCGAGGGAGAGGCACATACACACACACACACACACAGCGAGGGGGTACACGCGCACACAACAGCGAGGGGGGACACGTACACACACATTGCCAGGGGGGACACGCACACACACAGCGAGGGTGAGACATGCACACACACAGCAAGCGAGAGACATATACAGACATCGCGAGGGAGTAACACACACAAACAGCAAGTGAGGGACATGCAGCGAAAGGGCGACACTCAAATACATACTGTGACAGTGTGACACGTATACACACACACACACACGAGGAAGGGACACGCACACACACACACACAGCGAGCGAGGGACACACTCAGTGCGAGGGACACACTCAGTGAGCGAGAGGCTTGCTGAGACACGCGGCGAGGTAGGGACACGCACACGCACAACGAGGGAAGGACACGCACGCACACAGCGAGGGAGGGACACGCGCACACACAGGGAGAGGGACACGCACGCACACAGCGAGAGGGACACGCACACGCACAACGAGGGAAGGACACGCACGCACACAGCGAGGGAGGGACACGCACACACACAGGGAGAGGGACACGCACGCACACAGCGAGAGGGACACGCACGCACACAGCGAGGGAGGGACACGCACGCACACAGCGAGAGGGACACGCACGCATACAGTGAGAGGGACACGCACGCACACAGCGAGAGGGACACGCACGCACACAGCGAGAGGGACACGCACGCACACAGCGAGAGGGACACGCACGCACACAGCGAGGGAGGGACACGCACGCACACAGCGAGGGAGGGACACGCACGCACACAGCGAGAGGGAGACGCACGCACACAGCGAGGGAGGGACACGCACACACACAGCGAGGGAGGGACACGCACACACACAGCGAGGGAGGGACACGCACACACACAGCCAGGGAGGGACACACACACACACAGCCAGGGAGGGACACACACACACACAGCCAGGGAGGGACACACACACACACAGCGAGGGAGGGACACGCACACACACAGCCAGGGAGGGACACACACACACACAGCCAGGGAGGGACACGCACACACACAGTGAGAGGGACACGCACACACACAGCCAGGGAGGGACACACACACCCACAGCCAGGGAGGGACACACACACACAGCCAGGGAGGGACACGCACACACACAGCCAGGGAGGGACACGCACACACACAGCGAGGGAGGGCCACGCACACACACAGCCAGGGAGGGCCACGCACACACACGCACACCAAGAGGGACACACAGAGCAAGGGGGGGGGGGGAACTCACACATACACAGTGAGGGCGGACACGCACACACACACCGAGGGAGGGAGACACACACACATACACACACAGCGAGAGGGGGCCCCCACACACAGAGCGAGGGGGGACACGCACGCTCACAGCAAGGGAGTGAGACACACACACAGCGAGGGAGGGACATGCACAGACACGGCGAGGGAGGGACACACGCACACACAGCAAAGGGGTCATGCACTCACTCAGATGAGCACACACAGTGAGAGGGATATACACAAAGAGCAAGGGTGGGACACACACACACACACACACACACACACAAAGCGAGGGAGGGACACGCACACATACACACAGTTAAGGGGATACACGCAGACACACAGCGAGGAAGGGACACACATACTCACACACACACAGCGAGGGAAGGACACTCACGTACACTGGAAGAGGGATACACATACACTACAACAGGGCCACACATACTCACAGCAAGAGGGGGGAACGCACACACAGCGAGGGAGGGACACGCGCATGCGCAAGCACAAAATTACAGACACACACAGCGAGAGAGGGACATGAACACACAGCCAGGAAGGGACATGCACACACAGTGAGGGAGGGACACACACAAACACAACACACACACAGAGCAAGAGAGGGACATGCGCACACCCAACGCGGGGGAGACTCGCGCACGCCCAGCGAGGGAGGGACACGCGCACGCCCAGCGAGGGAGGGACACGCGCACGCACAGCGTGGGAGGGACAGACGCACGCAATGCGAGGGAGGGACACGCGCACGCACAGCGAGGGAGGGACATGCACACGCACAGCGAGGGAGGGACACGCACACGCACAGCGAGGGAGGGACACACAGACGCACACAGCGGGGGAGGGACACACACATACACACACACACAGCGAGGGAGGGACACACACACACACACACACACACAGCGAGGGAGGGACACACACACACACACACACAGCGAGGGAGGGACACACACACACACACAGCGAGGGAGGGACACACACACACACAACGAGGGAGGGACACACACAGCGAGGGAGGGACACACACACACTCAGCGAGGGAGGGACACACACACACAGCGAGGGAGGGACACACACAGACACAGCGAGGGAGGGACACACACAGACACAGCGAGGGAGGGACACACACACACACACAGAGAGGGAGGGACACACACACACAGCAAGGGAGGGACACACACACACACAAATCGAGGGAGGGACACACACACACACACACCGAGGGAGGGACACACACAGCGAGGGAGGGACACACACAGACACAGCGAGGGAGGGACACACACAGACACAGCGAGGGAGGGACACACACACACAGCAAGGGAGGGACACACACACACACACAGGAAGGGAGGGACACACACACAGGGAGGGAGGGACACACACACACATAGCGAGGGAGGGACACACACACACAGCGAGGGAGGGACACACACACAGCGAGGGACACACACAGCGAGGGAGGGACACACACACACACAGCGAGGGAGGGACACACACACACACACACACAGCGAGGGAGGGACACACACAGCGAGGGAGGGACACACACACACAGAGAGGGAGGGACACACACACAAAGCAAGGGAGGGACACACACACACACAAATCGAGGGAGGGACACACACACACACACACACCGAGGGAGGGACACACACAGCGAGGGAGGGACACACACACACACAGCGAGGGAGGGACACACACAGACACAGCGAGGGAGGGACACACACACACACAGCGAGGGAGGGACACACACACACACACACAGCGAGGGAGGGACACACACACACACACACACAGCGAGGGAGGGGGACACACACAGCGAGGGAGGGACACACACACACACAGCGAGGGAGGGGCACACACACACAGCGAGGGAGGGACACACACACACACACAGCGAGGGACACACACACAGCGAGGGACACACACACACAGCGTGGGAGGGACACAGACACACAGCGAGGGAGGGACACACACACACAGCGAGGGAGGGACACACACACACACACACAGCGAGGGAGGGACACACACACACACAGCGAGGGAGGGACACACACACACAGCGAGGGAGGGACACACACACACAGCGAGGGAGGGACACACACACACACACAGCGAGGGAGGGGGACACACACACAGCGAGGGAGGGACACACACACACACAGCGAGGGAGGGACACACACACACACAGCGAGGGACACACACACAGCGAGGGACACACACACACACAGCGAGGGAGGGACACACACACACAGCGAGGGAGGGACACACACACACAGCGAGGGAGGGACACACACACAGCGAGGGAGGGACACACACACACAGCGAGGGAGGGACACCCACACACACAGCGAGGGAGGGACACACGCACACACAGGATGAGGGACACACACAGCAAGAGCGACACGCACACAGTGAGAGAGGGACATGCACACACACATACTCACACAGCACGGGAGGGACACACAGACACACAGTGAGTGAGTGATATGCATACACAGACATACAGAGCGAGGGGAGGACAACCTCACACACTGCAAGAGGGGCACACGCACGCACAGCAAGAGGGAAACACACACAGACATAGTGAGGTTGAGACACGCACACACAGCGAGGGTGGGACATGTGCTCAGAAAGCGAGAGGACGCACACACACACACACACACACAGTGAGGGAGGGACATGCTCACACACAGCCAAGGAAGGGGACACACACACACACAAACACAGAACAATGGAGGGACACGTGCATACACAGTGATGTGTCTCCTCGGACGTATAATTGTCCAGCTCTCACTCCAGTCTGCTCCCTCACAGGGTCACCGTCTCTGTGACTCCCAGGTATATCTAGGCCTCGATCCTCAGTGCTGATTCATATTCTCCCAGGTGGTGAGTCAGCCTCAAGTTCCTGCTCCAAGTTACTCCCTCACACGGTCACTCCCTATGTGACTCGGTGCTGATTTCGAGCCTCCTGCTCTGCTTTTTATCCAAATCCAAGTCCCAGTCGGCCTTGATCCTCGCTGCTGATTTATATTCTCCCGCTTTGTGCTGCTCTCTCTCAGGGTCTCTCCCCTTGTGACTCCCAGATGGTGGGCATCAAGCCTCAGCTGAGATTTATAACATCCCATTCCGCACCGCTCTCTTACAGGATCGCCGTTGTGCCTGGAAGACAGTGGGAAAGAGGAGGCTTAGACAGAGCAGAGGGTGTTACAGTGGTTGAGGGAGCTGTAGGGGATGAAACAGGTTGTCTGGGGAGCTAGGCAGACCTGCAGTAACTAAAGAACGTTACTGGAGTGAGAGTTGCAGACACTGAAGAAGGCAAAGGAAATATAGAGATAGTGAATTGTTCATGACGGAGCTTTGTAGAGTCGAAAGGGCTTCAAAGTTTGTGAGAAGATTTGTAGCTCGGGTGCTCGTTGTTGTGGTTCTGTTCGCCGAGCTGGGAATTTGTGTTGCAGATGTTACGTCCCCTGTCTAGGTGATATCCTCAGGGAGCCTCCTGTGAAGCGCTTCTGTGATGTTTCCTCTGGCAACTATAGTGATTTGTCTCTGCTGCTTCCGGTTGTCAGTTCCAGCTGTCCGTTGCAGTGGCCGGTATATTGGGTCCAGGTCGATGTGCTTATTGATTGAAATTGTGGATGAGTGCCATGCCTCCAGGAATTCCCTGGCTGTTGTCTGTTTGGCTTGTACTATAATGGTAGTGTTGTCCCAGTCGAACTTACGTTGCTTGTCATCTGCGTGTGTGGCTACTAAGGATAGTTGGTCGTGTCCTTTCGTGGCTACTTGGTGTTCATGGATGCGGATTATTAGCTGTCTTCCTGTTTGTCCTATGTAGTGTTTTGTGCAGTCCTTGCATGGGATTTTGTACACTACATTGGTTTTGCTCATGCTGGGTGTCAGGCCCTATGTCCTGGTGAGTTGTTGTCTGAGAGTGGCTGTTGGTTTGTGTGCTGTTATGAGTCCTAGTGGTCACAGTAGTCTGGCTGTCAGTTCAGAAATGCTCTTGATGTATGGTAGTGTGGCTAGTCCTTTGGGTCGTGGCATGTCTTCATTCTATTGTCTTTCCATGAGGCACCTGTGGATAAAATTGCGTGGAGTTTGACCCCACCCCGCAGCTCACCAATAAGATAAACAACACAGTGAGAAACCTACAAAAAAAGACGGACAGATAAACAGGTCTGACCTACAGAGAATGAAACCTGAAAGCAACAACACCCCCAGATTCTATGGACTACCAAAAGTGCACGAACCAGACATCCCACTCAGACCCATAGTATCACTACCCGGGACACCATCACACAAACTGGCTAAACAACTACAGCAGAAACTGAAACACCTGATCAGCGGATCCAGCCACTCTGTACAGTCAACACAGGAATTCTTGGACATCATCAGAAATATACACATAGACAAGGAAGAAACTATGGTCTCATTCGATGTAACGGCACTGTTCACCTCTATCGACAAAACCCTAGCCAGAGAAACCTAGCCAACCTGCTGGACCTACAGAACAGACAACAGGACGGTGAACCTATCAACAAAGACGGCATACTCAAACTACTGGACCTGTGCCTCACAACACACTTCACATTCAACAACCAAATATATGAACAAATCAACGGCACACACACGGGCTCACCCATCTCTGGACTCATAGCAGAAGCAGTAAATCAAAGGTTAGAACAAATAGTCTTACCGCAAATTCAACCCAAACTCTGGGTCAGATATGTGGATGACACCTTAGTAATCATTAAAAACACAGAAATAGAGAACGCACACTGGATAATCAACGCCACACTCACAGGAATCCGATTCGCTAGAGAGGAAGAAAAGGACAACCAACTCCCATTCCTAGACGTGAGGGGACAGAGAACACCGAACGGAGAATTCAGCACAAAGGTATACAGGAAAGCCAAACACATAGACCAAGTCCTGAACTATGAAAGCAACCACCCCAACACACACAAAATAAGTTGCATCAAGGCACTGTTCAAAGGGCCACAACACACAGCAGTACACCAGAACTGCAAAAAGAGGAAGAAGAACACATTTACAATGTATTCGCCAAAAATGGATACCCCCGCAATTTCATTAGGGATTGTCTGTATGGACTTGCTAGACGACTGTCCTCTGATATTGATGAGGGCCGTGCAGATGATGTGGTTTATATGGAGTTCATTAAGGTCTTTAACAAGGTCCCACATGGTAGGCTGGTCCAAAAGGGAAGATCCCATGGGATCCAAAGTATGTTGGTACATTGGCTCCACAATTGGTGGAGGGTCTAAAGAGTGGATGGAATAAGCTGCCAGAGCAAATAGTGGAGGCTGATAGAAATACATTTAAAAGGCATGTGGATGCGTGTATGAATAGCAAAGATTTAGAGGGATATTGGCAAAATTGTGGCAAATGTGACGAGATACGTCATGCAGGAGTTGGTCCGAAGGGCCTGTTTCCGTGCTGTACATCTCTATGACTCAATGTCTTGAAATGAGTCCACATTATAGAAAAGGAGGTGCTGGAGGGTTTAAAACATAAAGGTAGATAAATCCCCAAATGGATCTCAGGACATTGTGGGAAGCTGGTGAAGAAATTGTAGGGCCTCCAACAGAGATATTTGTACCATAGAGAGCTACGTGTGATAGGCTGTTAGACTGGAGGGTGACATTGTGGACAGTGAAGAAGGTTTTCTGAGATTACAAAGGGATCCTGATGAAATGTGTGAATGGCTGAAAAACTTGTAGATGGAGTTCAATCTGAATAAATATGAGGTATTGCATTTGGTACAACAAACACAGGCGGGGCTTATACAATTAATGGCAAGACCTTCGGTAGTCTTGTAGAACTCGGGGTTCACTACGTAATTCTTTGAAGTTTGCAACACGGAGAGACAGGATAGTTTAAAAAAAGATGTTTGCCTCACTTGATTTCATTGCTCAGTCCTTTGGATATAGGAGTTGGGATGTCGCATTGAGATTATACAGGCCATTGGTGAGTCCTCTTCTGGAATACTGTGTCCAGATCTGGTCGCCTAGTTATACGAAGGATATTATTAAGCTGGAAAGGATTGGGAGGAGACTTACTGGGATGTGGCTGGGTACGAAAGGCTTCAGTATAAAGAAAGGCTGAATAGGTTGGTATTTCTCACTGAAACCTGAATGTTGACAGATGACCTCATAGAAGTTTATAAAATCATGAGGGGGAGAGATAGAGTTAATAGGAGTTGTCTTTTCCCATGGACAGGGGAGTTTCAAGACAAGGCACTACATTTTTAAGTTTAAAGGAGAGACATATAAAAAAAAGACATGAGAGGCACATTGTTACACAGAGGGTGGGTTGTGTGTGGAATGAACTTCCCAAGGAAGGGGTGAACATGGGGACAGTTACAATGTTTAAAAGACATTTGGATTAGTACAGGAATAGGAAAGGTTGGAAGGGATATGATACAGGAACAGGCAGGTGGGATGAGATCCATTTTAGAGTATGGTTAGCGTTCACCGAACAGTGCGGTATGACTCCGACTATGATTATAATGTTGCATCATTAATTAAGCAAGGCTGCAAGAGAAAGCCAGGGAACTACAGACTGATGAACGAAACATCAGGGTGGGTCAGTTATTGGACGTCATTCTGAGAGGTAGGCCTTACAAGCATTTGGAACGAAAAGGCCTGATTACGGACAGCCAGCATGACTTTGTGCATGGGACAACATGTCTCACAAACTTGACTGGCGTTTGCTCAAGATGTGACCAAGAAGATAGATGAAGGCAGAACAACAGACGTTGTTTCTGGCTTCCGCAAACTCTTGTTCAGGGTGTAGCATGATACATTGGTTAGTAAGGGTAGATCACAAGGGATCAGGGAGAGCTAGCCAACTGGATACAAAATGGGATGACAGTGGGAGACAGAGGGTGGTGGGAGAGGGTTGTTGTTCAGACTGGAGGTCTCTGACCAGCAGTGTGCTGTAAGGATTGGTGCTGGGACCACTGTTGTGCACCACTTACATAAACATTTTGAGTGAAAATAAAGGAGTCCTTGTTAGTATGTTTATGGATACAAAGATTAGTGGAAGAGTGTGCAGGGAATATAGTTATTGAGGGGGATGTTAATCAACTGGGCCAAGGAATGAAAGATGGAGTTTAATTCATGTGTTGGATTTAGTTAAGACAAACCAGGGAGGACTAACACCGGTCATGGTTGGGCCCTGGACAGTGTTGCAGAAAAGGGAGAGACCAAGGGGTGCAGTTACATTGTTCATTGGACTGGCATCACAGGGTGACAGGGTGTTGAAAGCGGCAATTGGCACACTTGTCTTCATTGGTCAGAGCATTGAGTACATGAGTTGGAGATATTGGTAACACTGTCGTCTATATTTCTCCTGGGCAGAGGAGGCCACGGGGTGACCTTATAAAGGTTTATGAAACCATGTAGGGCCGAAGTAAGGTGAATTGCCAAGGGTAGGTGAGTCCATAGCAGGAGGCATTTCCGTGAGGTGTGAGAGCAAGGATTTAAAGAGGGAGCTGAGGGGCAACATTATCCACAGAGGATGGTGCATAGACGGAATGGACTGCCAGAGGAAATGGTAAAAACAAGTGCAATTACAACATGGAAAAGATACTTGGGCAGGTACATGGAGAGGAGAAGATTGGAAGGGGTATGGGCCAAAAACAGGCAAACGCAACTCATTCCATTTAGGGAACCTTGGCCGAAGAGTCATGCCGCACAGAAACAGACCCCATGTCTCCAGTTATTGGAGGAGGAGACTATCGAGACAAGGCATGTTGTAGTGACTGAAGCAAGTTGCAGCGATACAGATGGTCATCTGGACTGAGGGTTTCAAATATGTGAAATAATTGATGAGAGGGGAGGAGATGACAGATAGGAACTGTTATAGGAGTTAGAATGATTGAAGACACTGGTCCTCAATACAAGCCATTAATACAGTGTTGGAGAGGGAATAGGGAACAGAAAGATCCCAGGCAGCATTACCACCCTCTCGTGGGAGGCCTGCTTTCCCCTCAGTTGTTCTGATGCTCCCTAAGAAAGCACAGGCCTGGACTGATAACTGGGAACTCCCGATGCTGTCTCATTACAACAAAACTTGTAGCAGGCGAGGTGATTGAGCCTGGGTTGTGTCTGTACTGTGCTCCCCCTACAGCACTTTCTCTATGTCATGTCTTGTTAGCTGATGTTTGGATCCCCCTTATTACTTTCTGCTCTGTGCACTGGAATGATCTTACCTGGCAGCAGGATTTATTGAAAACTCCCGACCTCCCTGACTTTGTCTTCTGGCTGGCCAACCATCGTCCCAACCAGTAGTTGGCAAGTCTATTGAGTCAGGAACTCCATGAGTACCTGTAGAAGACACAGAAGTAGCCAGAACGGGAAAGTAGACTAATGCTTTGAGGGTTACACATATAGAATGGCACTGAGCCCACAGAGATCAGGAAAATCCCAGTCTCCATTCCTGACCTGTGCTGCCTCATCTCTCTGGAGTGGAGAATTCTGTTGGCTCATGATCTGGAGTAGCTTCAAGAGTGAGAGACGGTGACAGAGGCAGCAATTAGACCCACACAGTGAGGGATACCACATGGAGAGGTACTGAGTCACATCACCAGAGTGCTGGGTCAAACAATTGTGCAGGAAGAAAGGGTTTTGATTCATGTTGCACTGGGATATACAAACTGTGAGCAGGCGAAGTGATGGCCTAGGGGCATTATTGTGTGACAATTTATCCAGAAACTCAGCAAGTGTTCTCTGGACACAGGTTCAAATCCCACCATTGCAAATGATTGAATGTGAAGTAAATGCTTCAAAAACGATGTAATTAAAAGCCTGTAAGTGAGTATTAAACAATTGCTGATGTTAAGAAAAATCCATCGGGTGCATTCTTGCCTTTAGTGAAGTAACCTAAGGTGGGACTGGGATATCACAGTATTACAGAACAACAGCTGAGGGAGGGACAGGACAGGCAGCTCAATGTTCCAGGGGACACATGCTGCAGGAAGGACAGAAGGGGAGCTGAGAGAGGAGGAGAGCTGCTGGTTCTGACTGGGTGAACCATCCCAGCAGGACTGAGAGAGGATATTCCTGGGGGACCGCCCAGTGACGCTGTGTCCGTGGGATTAATCAGTAACAATGGGTCTTCCCTTTCCTCTGATTGTTCTACAGACCCCGAGGGCCCCGCCCTCCTGCACCTTGACCTTCTCAAGATGGCGGCTCTCAGGCCCGCGCTCCCTCTTCCCTCAAACAAATGGCGGCCGTGACCCTGGGCCCCTTCCCTGATCAGGGACCGCCGCCTCCTTACACGGGCCTGGAGGGTCTTTTCCGAGTTATTTTTAACCTGTATCCAGGACTTGTGAATTCTCTCCGCTTCTTTCTCCCAGCGAGGCTCCCACACACCGGCTCTGAGCGCCGCTCTCTGAAGCCGATCGCAGCCGCTGTCGGAGAAAGCAGCTCCATGTCTCTCTCTCTCTCTCACACATGATCAATGCGACACTGCGCATTCTCTACATAGAAACCAAACTGCGCGTGCGTCTGAGATTACCGGTGAGTTTATAGAGAATATTCAAACCTGCACAGGATCATGGGTGAAATATTAGTCATTAACAATTGCTCTGTCGAGTTACAGTCAATGAGATGATTACTATATAAATAGATTATTCGGTTCAATTTAACCATATTAGCCAGGTATGTAAATTACCAATCATTCTAGGAGTTTGAAAATAAATTTCTTACTCGAGTTGTGTAAACCGACCTGTGAATTATTCTCAGCTCGTCCCCTACACTATTGCAAAATCACCCATGTGTTTATCTAAGGATTGTTTAAATCTCCCTAATGTACGTTATCTCAACTATTTCTTAAATATCACACATTGATTCATGGGAGAGGTTTAATGCTCCACTATGTAGTGAAAATGATCAATCCTGCAAAATAGTTGGCTTTCTGACCAATCCTGAAGCGTTCACCCCCCGAGAATGCTTTGGCCCCGCTCCTCACTCACTCTGGTTAGACGACCGGCCGCTGCTCGGTCCTCCTGTTCCGCCCCTTCCTCTCAATTGCGGAGTTGATTCAGACGCGACTCAGCAGGCAAAGGGACAAGGGAAGTTAGAGTCGATGCCTTGTCATGTGGTGAAAGTATCCCGAATCTTGGATCGAGAGGCCTGAGTTTATTTCACATCTTGTTCAGGTGTGTGTAATAACAACTTTATTAAGAAAAAACAAGGGAAGGCAGGAACAGAGTAAAAACAATAGAACATGCAAACAATGTGGTGGGGCTCTCAGTGCTCTGGTGATTTTAGTCTTTACCATGTGTTTCAGGGCCCCAGGGCATCCCAGTACAGACTGTGCCACTACTCCTTGTGCACAGCCAGATACCACGATTGTGGGACAAAGTGATGTGGTGGGGTACAGATTCTGGATTAGTGATGCTGGAAGAGCACAGCAGTTCAGGCAGCATCCGAGGAGCAGTAAAATCGACGTTTCGGGCAAAAACCCTTCATCCGGAATAAAGGCAGAGAGCCTGAAGCGTGGAGAGATAAGCTAGAGGGGGGTGGGGGTGGGGAGAAAGTAGCATAGAGTATAATAGGTGAGTGGGGGAGGGGATGTAGGTGATAGGTCGGGGGTGGTCGGAGGGTGGAGTGGACAGTTGGAAAAGAAAATAGGCAGACAGGACAAGTCAGGACAAGTCACAGGGACAGTGTTGAGCTCAAAGTTTGGAACTGGGATGAGGCGGGGGAAGGCGAGATGAGGGGACTGTTGAAGTCCCCAATGATGCCCTTGGGTTGAAGTGTTGCGAGGCGGAAGATGAGGCGTTCTTCCTCCAGGGGTCTGGTGGTGAGGGAGCGGTGGTGAAGGAAGTCCAGGACTCCATGTCCTCGGCAGAGTGGGAGGGAGAGTTGAAATGTTGGGCCACAGGGCGGTGGGGTTGATTGGTGTGGGTGTCCCGGAGATGTTCCCTAAAGCGCTCTGCTAGGAGGTGTCCAGTCTCCCCAATGTAGAGGAGACACCATCGGGAGCAACGGATACAATAAATGATATTAGTGGATGTGCAGGTAAAACTTTGGATGTGGAAGACTCCTTTAGGGCCTTGGATAGAGGTGAGAGAGGAGGTGTGGGTGCAGGTTTTGCAATACCTGCGGTGGCAGGGGAAGGTGCCAGGTTGGGAGGGTGGGTTGTGGTGGACGTGGACCTGACCAGGTAGTCATGGAGGGAACGGTCTTTGCGGAAGGCGGAGAGGGGTGGGGAGGGAAATATATCTCTGGTGGTGGGGTCTGTTTGGAGGTGGCAGAAATGTCGGCGGATGATTTGGTTTATGCAAAGATTCGTGGGGTGGAAGGTGAGCACCAGGGGCGTTCTGGCCTCGTTACGGTTGGAGAGGTGGGGTTTGAGTGCGGAGGTGCGGGATGTGGACGAGATGCGTTGGAGGTGGGCATCTTTAACCACGTGGGAAGGGAAATTGCGGTCTCTAAAGAAGGAGGCCACCTGGTGTGTTCTGTGGTGGAACTGATCCTCCTGGGAGCAGATACGGCGGAGGCGGAGGAATTGGAATGCGGGATGGCATTTTTGCAAGAAGTAGGATCGGAAGAGGTGTAATCCAGGTAGCTGTGGGAGTCGGTGGGTTTGTAAAAATGTCAGTGTCAAGTCGGTCGTCGTTAATGGAGATGGAGAGGTCCAGGAAGGGGAGGGTGGTGTCAGAGATGGTCCAGGTAAATTTAAGGTCAGGGTGGAATGTGTTGGTGAAGTTGATGAATTGCTCAATCTACTCGTGGGAGCACGAGATGGCGCCAATGCAGTCACCAATGTAGCGGAGGAAGAGGTGGGGAGTGGTGCCGGTGTAATTACGGAAGATCAACTGTTCTACGTAGCCAACAAAGAGACAGGCATAGCTGGGGCCCATACGTGTTCCCATGGCTACTCCTTTGGTCTGGAGGAAGTGGGAGGATTCGAAGGAGAAATTGTTCAGGTTGAGGACCAGTTCGGCCAAACGAATGAGAGTGTCGGTGGAAAGATACTGTTGGGGACATCGGGAGAGGAAAGAACGGAGGGCTTGGAAGCCCTGGTCATGGTGGATGGAGGTGTGGAGGGATTGGATATCCATGGTGAAGATGAGGCGTTGGGGGCCGGGGAAACAGAAGTCTTGGAGGAGGTGGAGGGTGTGGGTGGTGTCTCGAACGTATGTGGGGAGTTCCTGGACTGGCGGGATAGGACAGTGTCATGGTAGGTAGAGATGAGTTCAGTGGGACAGGAGCATGCTGAGACAATGGGTCGGCCAGGGTGGTCAGGCTTGTGGATCTTGGGAAGGAGGTAGAACCGGGCAGTGTGGGGTTCCCAGACTGTGAAGTTGCAAGCTGTGGGTGGGAGATATCCTGAGGTGATGAGGTTCTGCATGGTGTGAGAGATTATGGTTTGGGGATGGGGGGTGTGGTCATGGTCGAGGGGACAGTAGGAAGAGGTGTCCTCGAGTTGGCGTTTGGCTTCAGTGGTGTCGAGGTCAGTGCGCCAGACTACCACTGTGCCCCCTTTATCTGCTGGTGAAATGGTGAGGTTAGGATTGGAGCAGAGGGATTGGAGGGCTGTCTCCTTACTTGCTCAAGGATGCACCGGCACTAGAGGGGGTGCAGAGGAGGTTAACTAGGTTGATTCTGGAGTTGAGGGGGTTGGCTTAACAGAGAATGGGAAATATTTATTGGAAATCAGAAGAATGGGAAATATATAAAATAATGAATGGAATGGATAAAATAGAAGTGGAGAGAATGTTTCCACTGGCAGGTGAAGGCAGGACCAGAGGGCATCACCTGAAGATGAGAGGCAGCAAATTTAGGACTGAATTGAGAAGGAACTTCTTGACCTCGATGGAATTCATTGCCCAGGGAAGTAGTTGATGCTAGTTCAGTAAACGTTTTTAAAGCTAAGGTAACTTTTTTAAAAGGAATAACTATTTAATTAAGGGATATGGTGAGAACGTTGGTAAATGGTTCTGCATCCAAAAATTGATCAGCCATGATTTTAATGAATGGCAGAGCAAGCTCAACAGGTTTATTTGGAAGCACTCGCTTTGCAGCTTCTTCATCAGGTGGTTGTGTGATTTTTAACTTTGTGCCTCACTCTTGTAACTGATCAACAGCAATAAAAGCCATGAAGCAGTGCGCATTCTCCAGGCAACAATGGGCCCCGGGTGATTGATGTCAGCGGAAGACCAATGGAAAGGCAGGGGCACAGCTGGAGGACCTGGCGGGGCATTTGGTCCTCCGACCAATCAGAGTAAATGAGGGACGGGACTAGACTATACCACGTGATCATCCTCACGGTGGGTGCGGGTGTGCAGGACGTGTGGATGGAGAGCTGTTGGTAAGGAAAGAAATAAACAGCACGGAAATGGTGATGGTATGGGCTGAGAGATTTTACAAATATTTGGTGAACATCGGAAAATACAAATTTGAAACTTACAGTCCCGTTTTTGCAGTAAACTGGAAAATAACCTCATCATGTGAGCGCCGCCATCGTTATTCAGGGCAAAGATTCACTGGACACGTGTGTGCCCGCCAGCTTTGTCGGGGGCAAAGTTCAGAGGTGTGTACGTGCAGCCCTCCCTGGTCGAGAGTTCTCGGGCAGGGTTTACCCAGAGCACATTCAAACCCAGAGAAATGGATTGTTTTTTTCTGGATTTGTGTCTTCATCCATTTAAATGATTTGGATGTGAATAGAGCCGGTACAGTTCGTAAGTTTCCAGATGACACCAAAATTGGAGGTGTTGTTGACAGTGATAAAGGTTGTCTCAGAATACAATGGGATATTGATCAGATGGGCCAATGGGCTGCGGAGTGGCAGATAGGGTTTAATTTAGATAAATGTGAGGTGCTGCATTTTAGAAAAGCAAATCAGAGCAGGACTCACACTAAATTGTAAGGTCTTGCTGAACAGACCTTGGAGTGCATGTTCATGGTTCCTTGAAAGTAGAGTCACAGGTAGATAGGATAGTGAAGACATTGTTTGGTATTCTTCACTTCGTTGGTCAGAGCATTGAGTAAAGGAGCTGTACAGGACATTGGTTAGGCCACTTTTGGAATATTGTGTGGAATTCTGGTCTCCCTCTTATCAGAAAGTGGCACTGAAACATGGAAGGTTTGAGAATTGATTGTTTAAGGATGTTGCCAGGGTGACAGGATTTGAGTTGCAGGGAGAGGCATAATAGGCTGGGGCCATTTTCCCTGGAGTGTCATAGGCTGAGGTGTGATGTTGAAGAGGTTTATAAAATCGTGAGGGGCATGGATAGCATATATAGACAAGGTGTTTACCCTGGGGTTGTGGAGCCCAGAATTAGAGAATATAGGTTTAGGGTGAGAGGAGAAAATTCAAAAGGAGCCTAAAGGGCAACCAAAATTGTAACATTTAAAAGGCATTTGAATAGGAAGGGTTCAGAGAGATGGCGGTCAAGTGCTGGCAAATTGGAATAGTTTCGGTTAGACTATCTGGTTTGCATAGATGGGTTGGACTGAAGAGTCTGTTTTTGTGCTAGACACCTCTAGCAGTGGGATCATAAAAGTGAACACTGCTCTGATTCACCTCTGGGCTCCTTGATGTCCACTTGTTCGTTATCTCGCTTCCTCAGTCTCACATGAGTGTATTTTTGCCATGTTTAGTATTTTACTATTACATTCACAGACCTTTTTGTAAATGGATTGTCCACTGCTGCCTGACTCCTGACCGTATGTCGCTCCATTATCAGGTTATTTTTTCCACAATATCTTTGACAGTCAAGAATTCTTTTTTCCAATAGTAAGTGGATTTTTCTTCCATTTCTGACAGTCAAATTCTGCACCATTTTCATTCCCTATAATTCACTACCTGAAACATCATGTGTATTTCTCCTTCCACAGATACCAGTGATCATTGCTAAAGCCCTGTTGCCTGTGGAGAGGGTGATGTTTGACTTCCTTGTACAGCTACAGTTTGAATGGTGAAGGCGCTCCCACAATGTGGTAGGGTAAGAGACATTACAGATTATTCACTCAGCAATAGTGAAATATAGAAGATATCTGTACAAATCAACATGTTTTTAATTTCATAAAAAATATTGAGAACTTTTGACATAAGGCCACAGCTGGAGAATATTATGTACAGTGACCAAAACCATTGCCAAATAAGCAATTTTTCAGGAATGCCTTAAAGGAAGAAAGCAGATCTCAGAGGGTGGGAATTCCAGATCGTGTTGCCTTGGAATCTATAGAAACAGTCACACAGCCGAACTCAAAAATAAACACATCATTGGGAGTCTAAACAAAAATGAGTTATTGAGATATGAAAGGGTGTGTGGTGCAGGAAGATAGGAATGATTACAGCCCGGAATTAAGTCAAGGGTGTGAAAGTAAATTGTTGTTGCTTATAAATGGGAGCCTTTTGATGGATCAGCAAGTACTGGTACAAGTGAGCACTTGGGCGGTACAGTTTTCAATATTCTGGAGATTATAGGGAGGGTGATTGTGGGATGCTGGCCAGGAGAGGGTTTAGATAATGAAATCTAGAGTTAACAAAATGAATGAATGAGAGTTTCAGCAAATGAGCTGAGACTGTGGTGAGGTCAGATGATATCACTGAAGTCGAAATAGTGGTCTTGGAGTGGGACTGGGCTATCACCCTCCCCTCACCTCTGGAATTCAGCTGTTTGTCAGTTTGTGAATCAAGTCTGGAACAAGATCAGGACCTGAGTGGCCCTGGCAGAACCCAAACTGGGTGTCACAGAAGGTTATTGCTGAGCAGCTGTGTGACAACACTGTTGATGACACCTTCCATCACTTCACTGCTGAGCGAGTGTCGACTGATGGAGGGAAATTGGCTGGGTTGGCTGTGTCCTGCATTTGTGTGTTGAATAAACCTGGAAAATGTTCCACAATGTCAGTAGGTGCCAGTGCTGGACTTGTCTTGGTTGGCAGCAATTTCTGGAGCACAGCCATCAGTATTATTGCCACAATGTTGGTAGGGCTGACAGCCTTTACACTACTTCTCCATTTCTTGATCTGATTTGAAATAAGTTTTCAACCAAGTTGATTCACATCTGTGATGTCAGGGACCAATGTAGAAGGCTCATCCACTTGGCACTGCTGGCTGAAGATTGCTGCAAATGTTGTTGTCTTGTCTATTGCATGAATGTGTGAGACCCCTCCATCAGTAAGGGTGGGGATATTTGTGATGCTTCCTGCAGTGAGTTGTTTAATTGCCCATCACCATTCCTGACTAGGTGTGGCAGAACTGCAGAGCTCAGATCTGATCCATTGGTTGTTGGATCACATAGTTCTATTTGGTGTTGCTTGCGCTGTTTGGCTTGCAGGTTGGGTAGCTTCAACAGGTTGGCACCACATTTTTAGGTATGCCTGGTATTGCTCCTGGCATGCTCTGCGGAACTCTCCATTGAACTACGGTTGATCCCCTGGCCTGATGTTAATGGTTGAATGGGGAATATACCAGGTGATGAGATTTCAGATTGGGTTGGAGTACAGTTCTGCTGCTGTTTGGGCCCACAGTGAGACAGAAGTTGCAGGGTCAAGAGGGCTGATTGAGTTGTTGTATTTTCCAGTGCATTGGTAGATGTAATCTGGTCCATCCAGTTTCGTACCTTTGTTGAGACTGTGCAGTGATTAATACAATGAGTGATTTGATGGGCCACTGTCAGGAATGCAACTTTTAAAAAAAGGTTTTGTGATTTACGCATGAAAGAAGTGAACCTATGATGGTATTCGAACAGATGAAAGACTCAACAGACAATCAAGGTATTTTTCAATGGATAATTTCAGTTACATCACACTAAATTTTTGCTATAAATTCTGTGCCTTAGAATTGTGCCCTCCACAAACACCTGATGAAGGAGCGGTGCTCCGAAAGCTAGTGTGCTTCCAATTTAACCTGTTAGACTACAACCTTGTGTTGTGTGATTATTAACTGAGAATATTGCAGCACTACTAACAGGACTGCATGTAAACAGGCTCAGTCCAGTTAATCAATACATTCGGAAGGATTTCCTCCAAGTTTGATGAAGCATCATTCGTCAAAACCGTCAACTTCAAACTGCAATATTGTTATTAACAAAAACTTCAGGCTGACACAAAGCTCCCCACCCCACTGCAATGTGGTAACTGGGCCCGGTCCAGGAATTGGAACTGGGACATTTGTGGACTGTGATCTCAAAGGAAGCGAGCAAACACAATTCTGACAGATTAGTCCTCAAAGATGAGTAGCAAGTTTGAGACAAGGCCGGTGGTATGCTGCCTTGCACTTAGCTTAATTGCATTTCTTATTTACAGTCGTGTTTTGCAAAGTATAAAGAACCGGTTTGTTTTCCGTGGTTGGGGAGTTTTATCCTCGCTGATCACAGTTGCTGCCTCTCGCTCCCCACGTCAAACCATAGGATCGATAACAAAACAATAAACTGCAGAGATCTGAACCCCAGAAACATAGTGCTGGAGAAACTCAGCAGTTCTGAGGGCATCGGTGAAGAGAAAAAAATGTTACATTTCAAGTTCACTGACTCTTCATCTGAACGGACAAAGGTCACTGGACTTGGAACTTACAATGTTTAATTCCCCTCCGAGATGCTGCTGGACCTGCGGTTCTCCAGCATTGTGCTTTCTATATTGAACTTTAGTATTTTTCCGATCTGTTTGTAAATAATCTCCAAAAGTGAAAGGTTCATTGCAAACATGAGCATCGTTTCCACACTTGAGTTACACAAGCACGTCTCAGTTTAAAAACAAGATTTAACTCCAAGTAACATTCCATCTCAAAATTAGCCAAGTTACACCAGGAATAAAGCTCATCCACCCAATGAGGCACTTCAGCACAACATCCTGCAGTGTTGCACACAGCCACCTTTATCAAAGAATGATCACGTCACAAAATTGAAGGCCAAGAGCATGTCTCTTTAAAGGAGCTGAAGTCAAACTCAATTTTTGGAAGGATTTTTATGAAACCTGATTGAATATTTAAACCTCAGAGCATAATCTTTTCTTTTTTAAACAAAGTGTGTGGGAAACATACCACATCTTGGTAAAGGTTCAGTGCGGCCTGATACATCGAGCCAAAGTCAAGCAAACATCACACTTTCCATTCACTTCGACAAAGGGCTGACATCACATTTCTTCAGGATTTATAGTATTTTATAAATTGTTTGTAAAATCATTTGTCGCATTAAAGAACTGGACAATAAATGTCATTGTATACAATACGAATGAAGCCTGTGACAGCAGATTGAGCTTTGGAGGGCAGTGTATGCGCTTTCTAAATTCTGGGAGCACTTTGGGAGATTGCTCCCAGATGGTGATAGTGAGCATATCTGGAATGCACGTTTTAGATTTGGGAATCATTAGGAGACAATCTGTGGTTTAAATAGTACTTGGCTTGCGTTGTTGGTGTACAGTAAGCAATTCATAAAGTTACTTATATGTTGTTGTTGACTACCTGCACGGTATTCAAATCTATCAGGTTGCCTTCAATCGTGTGAATGCATCTATTGTAAATATTTGGAATATTCCAGAACTGACCAGTGCTTGGCAAATTCAGGGGGGACAAAAAATCACATTGAGTAATTTGAAATTAAGAATCCAAGAGGACATAACCACTGAAGTATTCAATTCAAATAGTTAAATGGAGTGCTCACATTTAAAATACCTCTTATCCATAGGAATAGAGGGACTGACAGAATTGGGATCAAATTCCTGGCTGGGGAGTGTGAAATGTGCTTTGAAAAAGTCACCGCATTTACCAACAATAATTTGGCAAGCTCAGAAATTTTAAAAAAAAATACGAGCTTCATTGCTACTCCAGTCGGGTCCCAAGCTCTGTGAAAAATATAGCAATGTTCAGGTTTATTGCATACACTCTGAAACACGTGTTCCTTCTACAGATACTGCAAGTTTCCCCAATGAGCATAGTCCATCCAAATGATGTTGCTAACTTTGGCCAACTCATTTCTTTCCGAGCCTCTATAACCTGAAGAGTGACCAGATGCAATTACTCCACATATGTGGGAACATTACTGACGAAGATTTTTTCCTTCAGAATTGACTTCCATATATTCAGTGCCCAGAACAGATAAAAAGCTTGTTACCTTTTATACAGCAATGATTCAGTGGGAGTAAAACGCCACCATTTTCTTGCTTAACAATCAAGCTGCCTAACTTTTAAACATGAACACTTCTTAATAGTTCACTAGATCCGAACGAAATATTTTGTGCAAAACAAATCACATGATACATAGTTATTCAGATAAGAAAACAAGTTTGTTCATTGAAGAACCCAGAGGAAAAGATCATGAAACAATGTGAGTTTGCTACACCTCAATCATCATTTCAAGTGCATTCTCTGCATCCATTCTCCTTTTCCTCCTCGAAGTATTCAACTTCTTGAATAACTGAGAGAATGAAGTCACAGTTGTACAACACAAAATCAAACCCTTCAGTCCAACTTGCTCATGCTGACCAGATATCCAAAATTAATCTAATCCCATTTGTCAGCATTTGTTTCATATCCATCTTAAGCCCTTTCTACTGATTATCAGTTTATTTTACTTTATCAGCACTTGAAATACTGACTTTTTTTTTTCCCAACATTGGTTAAAGAAATTATAAGTTCATTCATCCAAGTTAATTTTGTAATCTTTCACTAAGAAACAAGTGAGAACAACATATAGCTGAGTGCAAAACAAAATACTGCAGCTGCGCGATATCTGGGAACACTCTAAAGGTGAGGCACTGATACTGCACAAGTTTGTCAGTACGGTTTCAATAATTTACTGACAATAATTTAGTCATGTCTTAGCCTTCACACAGTTAAGGCAAATGTGAGATATCTGAATTTCATGAATTGGTTTGTGTTGCACTTTGTGACGATTAAACCAAGAATAATTTTTGTTGATCAAAGGAAAAAGTGATGACCAAAGAAGCTGGACATCAGAGTCGAAAAGTGCCATGCTGGAAAAGCACAGCAAGTCAGGCAGCATCCGAGAAGCAGGAGAGTTGATGTTTCGGGCATAAGCCCTTCATAAGGAATCACAGGCTTCAGAAAAATAACTGACAGACTTATACCAATACATATGTAGAAGGGTCAGAGCACGTTACTATCAGATTAGAGACTAATTTCAGATTTGATACCATTCATGCAACATTTCAGTATGATATTTACATATGTACCTAAAAGAGAAGTTGTCTAAAATTACAAGCTCCAGAATGATTATACGATTAAACCTGGAAATAAAGCTGGTGAACAAGAATGGCAAAGTGAAGTCCCATCAGTATCGCCTTGGGCAGTGTCAAGTAAGAATTTGACAACAGAGTTATCACTTTGGTGTAACCTGCAGTCTGGCCAAATTGCAGCAAAAATCTGTTCAATTTTATCTGCAAACTATTGAATGCAAAATCCTCCTTGCATAATAATGAGGCAGCATTTTGGGATGTCATTTTTAAAATATATTATTTTCAATGTTACTCACAATTAAGAGTGATCACTTAGTGCTGTCTACCTAACACAGTACGCAAAGGAATTAACAAAAAAAAACATTATAACCCAAATTCAGGGTCACTAATTCATTGCTATTGCATGGGTCTAGCATTTATAAGTAATCATTTTTTAAAATAAATACAGATACATTTACTAACTATATTGGAGTACAGTCAAGTTTCTTACAGAACAGTGACAGGATTGGACAAAGTCTGCATGGATTTCAGAGAGGGGAATCATACTTAGCAAATCTACTGAAAGAACCTACAGAGTCGAATATTAAAGAAAGAAATTGCAGGACATTTAGAAAAGCTTATCATTAAACATGGTAGATGGGGTTTTGTGAAAGAGAAACTATATTTGACAAATTTATGACAGTTCATTGAGGAGATAACAAGCAGGGCTGATAAAGGGCAATCCAATGATGTTCTGTATTTGGTTTTTAAAAATGTAAATGATAAGGTGCTACATAAAAGTTAATTGCACAATTTAGGAGCTCATGGTATTGGGGTAATGTATTAGCATGGACTGAGGATTGGTTAACCACACTGACTGTTGCTGAGTCCTCACTTGGAGTGCTGTATACAATGTTAGCTCCCATATTTAATGAAGGATAAACCAACATCGGAGACCATTCAAAACAGATTCACTTTAGGTGCTTCAAGGATGAAAGGGTTGACCTATCAAGAATAGATAAGCAGGGGTGATCTTATGGAAACAAGATTCTGATGAGCTTGACAGAGTAGATGTTGACTAGATCTTCTAGCACCAGTGAAGTCTCAAACCAGGGGACATTACTAAGGGAACATTCATTTTAAAAAACGTAAAGAATTTTTTACTCAGTGAATGGCTAGAATTTTCTCACCTAAACAATTGTGAAAGTTAAATGTGGGAGGGGAATGGTTGGGTTACTCTTCAGAGCGTTGTTCCGGCTTGTTGGGCTGAAGGGCCTGTTTCCACATAGTAGGGAATCTGCTATTCTATCTCAAATTATTTTAAAAGAGGGCAGATAGAATTTTGAAATATTGAGCAGTTGAGGGCTATGCGGATCAAGCATAAAAGAGGTGTTGAGGTCTGGGTTGGCCCAGCCATGATCTGATAGAATGGGGGAACAAGCTGAAGGGAATGAATGCCCAACTCCTGCTCCGATTCCTTGAGGTTCCTTTTCATTTTTTTTGTCTCAAGCTCTTCTTTGGAAACAATGTGCTAAAGATCTCAGATGTTGTGAAAAAGTGGTGTTTATGTACTGATTCAGATGGCATTGATTCATCAATCACAGCTATTCAGTCATAAGTAGGAAGGTAATTCCCTCCATGAATAAAGGAAATCTACTGCAGAGCTCACACAAAGGCAATTCTTACCCTCAGCAAACTCTCCCATCACATTACCCAATATATCAGCAAAAGCAGGACGCATTGCGCATGTTCTCGCCAACAAAGGGACTCCGGGTGATTGATGTCAGCGCCGGACCAATGAAAGGACGGTGGGCGGAGCTGGAGGACCTAGCGGGACGTTGGTCCTCCAACCAATCAACGTGAATGAAGGGCGGAGCTAAACTAAACCATGTGATCATCCTCGCGCGCGGCACACAGTCGCTGTAATGAATGCTCGGGAAGTTATGGAGAGAAAGGATACGGTAAGGAAAGAAATAAACAGGGAAATGGGAGAAAAATTGTGTTGCTATGAGCGGAGAGGTTTTACAAACAAATTGTGCACGTCAGAAAACACAAATTTGAATGTCCCAGTCCCGTGTTTGCAGTAAATGGGGAATTGCCTCAGCGCGGCTGCAGGCCTGAGTGAGCGCCGCCATCTTTATTCGGGACACGTGCGCGGCCGCCATCTTTGTAGGGGGCAAGGTGCAGCCAGGCGCATGTGCAGCCTTTCTCTGGTATAGAGTCTTTGTGATCACAGCAGCCAATACAGCTCTGATTCACCTCTGGGCTCCCTCATGACCACTTTGTCAATGTCCAGCTTCCTCAGTCTCGAACCATGGGTGTATTTTTGGTCTGTTTGCTATTGTATTATTACTTTTTTAGACCCTTTGTAAATGAGTTTTTCGCTGCGGCCCAGCCCCTGACCATGTGCTGCTCTATTATCAGATTACTTTTTTTCTTGAATATTTTTGACAGTCAACAATTCTTTTTTTCCAACAAGCAAGTGTATTTTCCTTCCATTTCTGACTATCAAATTCTGCACCATTTCCATTCCCTGGAATCAATTTTGCACTCCCTGAAACATCAACTGTGTTTCTCCTTCCACAGATACCAGTGATTAATGCCAAAGCCCTGTTGCTTGTGGAGAGGGTGATGTTTGACTTTCTTGTACAGCTGCAGTTTGTGTGGTGAAGGTGCTCTCACAATTTGGTTGGGTAAGTGGCATTAGAGGTTATTCATTCGGCAACAGTGATGATTTGAAAATAATGTCCAAATCAACAACAGTTTGTATTTTTATTATCATGCTTATAATTTCACAAAAATACTATTGACAACTTTAAACATATGGCCAGAGATGGAGATATTAGGTCAGGTGACCAAAAGCATTGCCAAAAAGCAGGTTTTGAGGGATATCTTAAGGTGGAAAGCAGACCTGTGAGGAAATGGCTGCGAATTTAAGACCATGCTGCTTCAGCAACTGCAGAAACAGCCACACAGGTGAAGTAATGCATTAACAAATGGTTGGGAATCTCGAAGAAAAAGGGTTGTCGGGGTCTCAAAGTGTGTGTGGTGCAGGGAGCTAGGGATTATCACAGCCAGGAATTAAATCAAGTGTGAGAATTTTAAATTGAGGGATATAGGCCGGGTGCTGGCAGGTGAGACTAGATTAGGTTGGGGTATCTGGTCGGCATGGACGGGTTGGACCGAAAGGTCTGTTTCCTTGCTGTACATACCTATGGCTGTATGCTGTTGATTATAATTAGGAGCCTTTTGATGAATTAATAAGCAGAGATTTAGACTTTCTTGAGATTACAGGGAGGTTGAATGAGGGAAGCTGGCCCTGAGTGTGTTTGGAAAATGAAAGGATGAGCTGAGACAAGAGTGGAATCAGCAAGAAATAGTGGTCTTGGCGTG
Organism: Chiloscyllium plagiosum; assembly: GCF_037043375.1. Classification (NCBI taxonomy): domain Eukaryota; kingdom Metazoa; phylum Chordata; class Chondrichthyes; order Orectolobiformes; family Hemiscylliidae; genus Chiloscyllium; species Chiloscyllium plagiosum. Next base: position 76,342,700 of record NW_028270167.1, read on the forward strand.
GGACTGAGTTGTCACACTCACCTCACCTCTGGGATTCAGCTGGTTGTCAGGTTGTGAATCAGGGCGGTACCACAATCGGGAGCTGAGTGGCCCTGGTGGAGCCTAAAATGAGTGTTGCTGAGCTGGCTGTTGCTGAGCAGCTGCTGCTTCGTAGCCCTGTTGATGACATCTTCCATCACTTTACTGCTGATCGAGTGTGGACTGATAGAGGGAAATTGCCTGGGTTGGATTGCCCTGTGTTGAACATGCCTGGGCAATGTTCTACATTGTCGGTAGATGCCAGTGCTGGAGCGGTACGTGACTTGGTGGGTGGCAAGTTCTGGAGCACAAGCCATCAGTATTATTGCCAGAATGTTGGCAGGGCCCGTAGCCTTTGCACTACTTAACCATTCCTTGATGTTATTCAAACTGAATCGAACTGTCTTAAAACTCACATCTGTGATGTTGGAAACCACTGGAGAAGGCTGAGATGGATCATCCCACTTTGCACTTCCGGCTGCAGATTGCTGCAAATGCTGTCATCTAATCTGGTGCATGGATGTGTGAGGCTCCTCCATCAGTAAGGGTGGGATATCTGTGATGCTTCCTCCAGTGAGTTGTTTAATTGTCCATCACCGTTCACAACTGCAGAGCTCCGATCTGTTCCATTGGATGTTGGATCACTTAGCTGTGTTGCTTGCTGCTGATGCTGTTTAATGCAGATGGTCCTGTTTGGTAGCTTCACCAGGTTGGCACTTCATTTTTAGGTCTGCCTGGTGCTGCTCATGGCATGCCCTCCTTTACTGTCCATTGTGATGGGTGAGAGCAGGATTTACAAACCCATGAGATTACAGATTGTGCTGGAGTACAGTTCTGCTGCTGTTGATGTCCCCCAGTGCCTCAGAGATACCCAGTTTGAGATCCTACATCTCTTCAATGTCTGTCCCATTTAGAACGGTGATAGTGTCATTCCTGAAGAAGGGCCTGTGCCCGAAACGTCGAATCTCCTGTTCCCTGGATGCTGCCTGACCTGCTGTGCTGTTCCAGCAATAAAGTTTCAACTTTGATCTCCAGCATCTGCAGACCTCACTTTCTCCTCGATAGTGTCACTCAACACAATGGAGGTTTTTCTCAACTTTAAGGCAAGGCTTTGTCTCCGAAAGGAATGTGTTATGGTCGCTCTTACTGATACTGTCATGGCCAGATGTATCTGCCGCTGCTCAATTCATAACAATGAGATCAAGTATGTTTTACACTCTTGTTGGTTCCCTCACCACCTGCTGCAGATTCAGTTGAGCAGCTATATCCTTTAGGACCTGACCAGCTCTGTCAGTAATTCTGTTGCAGAGCGAATCTCGATTGTGGACATTGAAATCCTGTACCCAGAGTACGTTTGACACCATTTTATTGCCTCAGTGCTTCCTCCAAATGGTGTTCAACATGAAGGAGAACTGATCCATCAGCCAAGGGAGGACGGTACGTGGTCATCAGTAGGAGCCATGAGATTTCCTGGTCTCCGGAGCCAATGCTGTATACTCCCAGGGCAAATCCTCCCTGTCTGTATGCTACTGTGCCACCACCTCTGCCTGGTCTGTCCTGCTGGTGGGACAGGACATATCCAGGAGATTTCAGGAGAAAGTGAAGACTGCAGATGCTGGAGATCAAAGTCAAGAGTGTGGTGCTGGAAAAGCACAGCAGGTCAGGCTGATGAAGGGCTTAGGCTCGAAACGTCGATTCTCCTGCTCCTTGGATGCTGTCTGACTGTTGTGCTTTGCCAGCACCACACTCTCGATATCTAGGGATGGTGATGGTGGTGTCTGGTCATTGTTTGTAAGGGATGGATTCTGTGAGTATGAGTATGTCAGGCTGTTCCTTGATTGGTTTGTGAGACAGCTCTCCACATTTTGGCACCAAAAACCATATGTTTGTGAGGAGGACGTTGCAGCATTGAGAGGGCTGATTCTGTGGTTGTAATTTCTGATGCCTTGTTAGTTGCCAACTGGTCCATCCAGTTTCATTCCTATGTTGAGACTTTGCAGTGATTAGGACAGTGAGTAGCTGGCTGGGCCACTGTCAGGTTGGCAGGATTTTTTTCGCCATTAACAATGGTTTCATGGAGATCAGGAGATTCCTAATACGTTGTTTTATCTCTTGAATTCAGATTCCACCATCTGCCAAGACGGGATTCGAACCAGGACTTCAGTCGTTTTTTTTTAATATTCTGGATAAAAGCTAAATACATCAGGTTTGTTCACTCATTTTAAATATCACTGACCCTGGTTTTGTTTCTTTGTAAAACACTGTCCATCATCCTGTCTCCTCCATCCTCCCCTCTAACAACGAGTGAAGAGCACATGGAGTTTCTCTGTCACTAAGACTGAGATAATCTGATCTGCTGCTACTCTCCCTCCCACTAGCCCACTGAGCCAAACTGCCTCACGTGGTGTTCCTGGTTTTTATCCTAAACCTACATCTTTCTCCAGTCTCTTGTAAAGCCTTATCAGAGCTCACCTTGACCCTTTACTCTAATCTCACTAAACTCACTTTCCAACTCTCTTTCCTCCACTGCCGCCTCATCACTCGCTCTCGCCAATTCATAGATATTGTTCCTTGTTCTGTCTGTTGGTCTTTTCTGGTTATGTCCTTCTCTCCCATTCTGTGAAAAACTAATATTTGACCTCACCATTGTTCGAAAATCCTGCTCCATCTCCACTCTCCATTTCCTTTCTGAATTCCTTGCATTTTGTGTCCCTCAACGATCTATCCTTGGTCTCTCCTGTATCTCACGTACATAGTGCCAGGAGGTGATATCATCCAAAAACACTGTTAGGTTTGACATGTACACTGACGATGCCCAGCTCTCCCTCCCCATCATCCCTCTCCATTACTCCACTGTTACTCAGTTATCAAACTGCCTATCACATTCCCACTACTCGATTAGCTGCAATTTCCTCCAATGAAACATTGTCACGGTTAAACCCATTGCCTTACCTTTACCTTTCTGCTGAGCCCCTCCCTCCCACTGGGAACTCTCTGAGGCAGAACGACACTCTTCACAATATTGCTGTTATATCTGACCCCAAGGTGACCTTCTGATCAGACTTCCACACAATCACAACAGCAGGAATTCCAATCTCTTAAACGTTGCTTTTCTCCACCTCACCCCAGCTCCATTGCTACTGAAACTCCTTACCCAAGTCTGTGTCACCTTATGCCTGAATCCAAAACAGAACCCTTGATTCTGTGACTCAGAATCTGGTTTTAGACTCCCCTCTCAGTATTTACCCTCAGGCACATCCTCTCAGTATTTATCCTGTCAAACCCCTTAAGAATCCCATCTGTCTCAATGAGATCACCTCTCTTTCTCCAAAATCCAGTTCGTAGAGTCCCAAACTTTTCAGTCTTTATTTAAAAGATAATCCCTCCAATCCAGGGATCATCTCATTGAATCTTCCCTGAAATGCCTCCAATAAAGTGACACATTTCCTTATCTAAAGCCACCAAAACTGCTCTCATTACTGCAGATATGGGGGTCTCACCAGCACTTCCATACGTTACTCTCATGTATATACTCCAAACTCTAGTACTGAGAACCTTTGAAACAAAACATTCGATTCCCCTTCCTCATTCCCTGTTGTAACTGTGTGGTAGCTTTCTGTGTTTCCTGAACAATTACCCCTGGTCCCTTTGTGGTACAGCTTTCTACAGTTTCCACCATTTAAATAATACTTTATTCTTTTATTATCTCCTCCAAAATGAGCAACTTCCCATTTTCCCAAGTTACACCCCATCTGGCAACTTGTTGCCCCCTTCTCCTGAGCATCTCTCTCTTTTCATAATCCTCTTAGACCTTTACAGTTATGCCTTTTCTAGGAGATATCTCCCCTTCCCATTCTTCCAAACATTTACTGGGAGCACTGGGCAGTGGGAAGCAGGCAGAGTTGCTATCTTTTTAGGGATACGCTTTGGAGTGATTGGGAGGATCTTCCTACCCATTGGTCAGGATGGAGACAACTTGCCCATCGTTAGCCTTTCACACCCATGTCTTATTGATGAGGCAGAGCGGCAGCATGGAATGAAAGAAAAAAAAGTAATTCTTGTTCCCCATATCTCACTGACGCTTGGATCATTTTCTCCAACGTGTCAAAGAACTGCTGTGTTCAGTCACATGAGATCTCAAGTTGGAATCTCCTAGAAACCCACAGATTTCCCCCTGAGTTGACTGCTGTTGTCCTCAAGGGTAATATGTACAGTAATCCTGGGCCACGAGGAGGGGATGGTGTGGGTTTCTAACTTGAACTGGTAGTGACAGATTTTATAAACTTGTATTACAGGATATTACAGGTGGACATTCAGATGGTAATCTCAGTAAATATTCTGCCAAACTCTGATTGAATTACTCAGTATATCAGGACCTGGATATTCGCATTGTGTGTGTGAGTATTGTGTTCCAGATAAATCCCATTTGCTGCTTAAAAATTCTCCTTTGAATCATCGCATTCTCGCAAAAGGTCTCCCCAAACCTTCAATGTGCCATGTAATCCTTTTATGATGATGTGCTGAGTGTAAGGTTTATTATTCAAATGTGTAATTTTTGTACAAGGATGTCTCAGAGAGGGAGCAGAATATTCTTAAAGGGGAGAATAACCATTTGAGGGGAGGCTGTTGTTTATTGGTATCAATGACATAGGAATAGAAGAATTAACATTGTTGGAACATTGGAATCTCTTGTGGGGTAGAATTGACCTCCATCAGAAGGATGGATTGTACCTGCACTGGAAGGGAACAGTTGCTAGTGCTATTCAGGAGGCATTAAACCAGTGAAGGAATGTGGGTAAACCCAGAGAAAGAGTGAGGGAAGAGCTAAGTCTGACGCTGGTACAGTTCAGACGTCAAACAGTCAAGGCAGACAAGGGCAAGGCACAGAATGAGCAGTTATACTGCATTTATTTCAATGCGGGAGGCCCGATAGGTCGGGCAGAGGAGCTCAGGGTATGGTTTTGAACATCGCACTGGGATTTTATAGCAATTACAGAGGCATGACTCAGGGATGGATAGGACCAGCAGCTTAATGTTAGAGTGTATAGATGCTATCGCAAAGATAGAAAGGGGGCAACAGAGCAGGGGGAGAGATATTTTTGATTAGGGATAACATTACAGCTGGGCTTCAAGAGGGTATTCCTGGGAGTACATCCAGGCAGGTGATACAGGTGGAACTGAGAAATAAGAAAGGGATGATCTCCTTTTTGGGATGGTACTATTGACCCCCCTTCCCCAATAGTCAGCAGGGAGTTGAGAAGCAAATTTACTAAGAGATCACTTCTCTGTAAGAATAGTGTGGTTGTGTACAAGACTTGACCTTCTTTGTTATTCATTCACAGGATGAGGGTGTCACTGGCTGGGCCCAAAGGGCAGTAAAGAGTCAACCACATTGCTGTGGGTCTGGAGTCACAAGTGTGCCAGATCAGGTAGGGATGGCAGATTCCTTCCCTGAAGGATATTAGCGAATCTGATATTTTTTTTCGCAATAATCAACAATGGATTCATGTTCTTTAATAGATTCTTACTTCCAAATTTTTATTGAATTCATATTCCACTCTCTGCCGTGATGGGATCCAAACCCTGGGCCCCAGAATGTTATCTGGGTGTCTGGATTATCCATCTAGTGATAATCTCACTAGGCCATTTGGCAGGGTGAGTGACTGAGGTATCCGTGGGGCAGCACATCAGCACCAAAGATCCCATGATCTCTGCGGAAGATAGAAAGGGCTGGGGAGGGAGATATATCCCTGGTGGTGGGGTCTGACTGTAGGTAGCGGACATAGCAGAGGTTAATGGAGATTAGTGGGTGGCAGGTGAGGACTGGGGGGTTATATTCTTATTGTGGTTGGAGGGGTGGGGGGAAGGCGGAGGTACAGGAAGTGGAGGATATGCATTGGAGCGCATTGTTAATCACGTGGAAGGGAAATGTGGTCCTTGAAATAGGAAACCTTTCTGGGATGTCCTGGAGTGGAACTGCTTCTCCTGGGAACAGATATGGCAGAGGCGGAGGAATTGGGAGCACAGGATCACGTTTTTACAGTAATATACTCGAGGGTAATCAGGAGAGCAAAAAGGGGACTTGAAATATCTCTAGGAAATAGTTTAAGGAGAATCCAAAGATATTCGACAAATACATTAAGGATAAAATAATAACCAGGCAGAGAATATGATCCCTTAAAGATCAACAAGGCCATCTATGGAACAACAGGAGGTGGGAGAAATACTATGCTATTCTATTCTAGAGAGTTTGGAGAAATAAATAGTGATAACTTGAAAAGTGTCTAGATTACAGAGGAGGAAGTAGTGGATGTCTTAAACAGTAGCAAGGTTGATAAATCCCTGGGACCTGATCAGGTGTATCCCAGAAATTTGTGGAAAGCTAGGAAGGTGATGGCAGTGCCCCTCCCTGAGGTATTTATATCATTGTTTGTGACAGGTCAGGTGCTGGAAGATGGGTGGCCATTATTTAAAAAAGGTGGTAAGGAAAGGCTAGGGAACAAGAGAACAGTCCACCTAACGTCAGTGGTAGGTAAGTTGTTGGAAGGGATTCTGAGGGACATGATTTACATGTATTTGGAAAGACGAGGATTGACTAGGGATAGTTAACATGGCTTTGTGTGTGGGAAATTCTCTCTCTCTAACTTGATTGAGTTTTTTTGAAGATGTGACAAAGATGATTGATGGATTTTGGAAAGGCAAATCAGAGCAGGATCTGTACACTTAATGGGAAAGTCCTTGGGGATGTTGCTGAACATAAAGACCATGGAGTGCAGGTTCATTGTTCCTTGAAAGGAGAGTCGCAGGTAGGCAGACTAGTGAAGGTGGGGTTTGGTATGCTTATATTTATTGGTCAATGCATTGAGTACAGAAGCTGGGACGTCAAATTGTGGTTGGACAGGACATTGATTAAGCCATTTCAGGAATTCTGTTTTAAGTTCGAAATTCCCTGTTCTGGAAAGGATGTTGTGAATCTTGAAAGAGTTCAGACAAGATTTACAAAGACTTTGCTAGGGTTGGAGGATTTGGACTACAGGGAGAGGCTGCATAGGCCAGAGTTAATTTCCCTGGAGAGTCAAAGACTGAGAGGTGACTTCATGGAGATTTATAAAATCATGAAGGGCATGGATAAGGTGAACAGCCAGGGTCCTTTCCCCCCAGTTAGGTGGGATCAAAATAAGATCACATGGGCTTAGGTTGAGAGGGCAAAGATTAAAAACGCATCTAAGGGGCAAAGTTTTCAAGCTGTGTGTGGTGTATGTGTGGAATGAGCTGTCAGATGAAGTAGTAGAAGCTGATACAGTTACAACATTTGAAAGGCATCCGATTGGGTACATGAATAGGAAGAGTTTCCAAAGATGCAGACCAATAGCTGGCAAATGGGGCTCCATTTGTTGAGGATTCCTATTTGGCATGGACAAATTGGACCAAAGGTCTGTTTCTGTGCTGTACATCTATGACACTAATAAATGAAATTAAGATGTGTTCCTCTTTTGTGGAGAGCTAGCAGAAGCACAGATAATTGTCCTTGGAGCTGAGAAGGTTAAGCAGTGATTTTGGCCAGGTGCAAATTTGTTTCTAGGATATCTAATCTGCAGAGAGAGTGGAAATGTTAACAATGTCACAATTTTAGTAACTATTTTCAGGTAATTGGCAAATAATGTGAACATTATTTTATTCAGTCAGTTCTGAGTATCTGGAACAGTCTGAATGGCAGCTGGACACAGACTCAGCAGTTATTCATAAACAGTCTTGGAATTTTACTTTTTAAGGGAAGATTTGGGGGGCTATGGGCAAATGGGAAGGGAATTGGGACAGATTTGCAGCATCTCCAGAGGGAGAGGGTACAGCCCAAATGCGCTGAATAGCCCCAGACCCTGTGCTCTGTGATACTGCCCCATTGACTGTGAATGTTGTAGCTCATCCCAGGGCAGAGCGAGGCAGGATCCCACCACTCGCCTCACAATGGGCCCCGATGATTGATGTCAGCGCAGGCCAATAGGAGGCAGAGGGCAGGACTGGAGGACCAGGCCGTACCAGTTTGTCTTCCAACCAATCGGAGTGAATGAGGCTGGAACGAAAGAAAGGCACATATCGCAGAGATTTGAGAAACTGGAGGACATGAGATAGGGAGCGTTCTGTGGCTGGTGAGGAATTATATAAATAAGGAAGAGCTGTGAGGCTGGATGAGGTGACAGTGATCGGGAGAGTTGAGGATGGAGGAATTTAGAGTTAGTGAGGATTAGAGTCATAATGTTATACAGCAAGGAAACAGGCCCTGTGGTCCAACCAGTCTATGCCAACCATAATTCCAAACTGAACTAATTGTACCTGCCTCCGCTTAGTCCACATTCATCCAAATATTTTCTATTTATGTACTTATCTGAATGTCTTTTAAATATTGTAATTGTATTCACAGCTACTACTTCCTCTGGAAGTTCATTTCACACATATAAATTTTTGTTTAAAACCCTAATGTCTTTTCTCAAATCTTTCTCGTTTCTTCTCAAAATGAATGCACCCGAGATTTGAATCCCCCTCTCCCTCGTCCATTCACCTTATCTACACTCTTTCTGATTTTATAAACCTCTAATAAGGTCACCCCTCAACCTCCTGCACTCCAGTGAAAAAATTCCCAGCCTATCCAGCCTCTCCTGAGAACACAATCCCTCCATTCATGGCAACATGCAGGTAAATCTCTCCTGAACCTGCTCCAATTTAATAATATCCTTCCTATAACAGCACAACCAGAACTGGACAGAGTATTCCAGAAGAGGCCTTTCCAACGTCCTGTACATCCTCAACATAACGTCCCAACTCCTGTACTCAAAGGTCTGAACAATGAAGGTAAGTGTGCTAAGCACCTTAACCACCCTGTCTACATGTGACACAAACGTCAAAGACGTGAAGTCCTCGGTTTCTTTGTTCCCATATCACTACTCAAGGCCGTACTTTTATTGAGTGTAAGTCCTACCCTCGTTTGTTTTGTCAGGATGTTATATTTTGCATTTATTCCAATCCAAAAAATTTTTGAGGAAAAAGGCAGTAGGAGTATAATTAAGAGGGAAATCAGGAGGCAAAAAAGGGACGTGAGATAGCTTTGGCGAATAGGGTTAAGGATAATCCAAAGGGCTTTTGTAAATAAATGAGGAACAAAAGGCTAACTAGGGAGAAAATAGAGATCCTCAAAGATCAGCAAGGCAGCCATTGTGTGGAGCTGCAGGCGATGGGCGAGATAGGGAAACAAGTATTTTGCATCAGTGTTTACTGTGAAGAATTAAAAGGGAGATATAGAATGTGGGGAAATAAATGGTGACATCTTGAAAAATGTCCATATTACAGAGGAGGAGGAGGTGCTCAATGAGTGGCTAAGGAGCTGGTGCGGGGAAAAGGATTCACGTTTTTTGGATCATTGTGATCTCCTCTGGAGTAGAGTTGACCTGCATAAGAAGGATGGATTGTACCTGATTTGGAAGGTGTCTAATGTCTAGGCAGGGAGACTTGCTGGTGATATTCGGGAGGCATTAAACCAGTGAGGGGGTGGGTGTAAACCCAAGAAGATAGTGAGGAAAGAGATATGTCTGAGGCTGGTACAGTTCAGAAGTCAAATAGTCAAGGCAGGCAAGGGCAAGGCACAGAATCAGGTCGGACTGAGCAGTTGAACTGCATTTACTTCAATAGAAGAGGCCTGACCGGGAAGGCAGAGGAGCTCAGGGTATGGTTTTGAACATGGCACTGCGATATTATAGCAATTACAGAGGCATCACTCAGGGATGGGTAGGACTGGCAGCTTAATGTTCCAGGGTATAGATGCTATAGGAAGAATAGGAAGGGAGACAAGAGAGGAGGGGGAGAGGCATTTTTGATTCGGGATAGCATTATGTTTTTGCTTAGGGAGGATATTCCTGGGAGTACGCCCAGTGAAGTTATTTAGGTGGAACTGGGAAATAAGAAAGGGATCATCACCTTATTGGGGTTTTCTGCATGGATTTCGTCCGGGTGCTCTGATTTCCTCCCACAGTCCAAAGATGTGCAGGTTGGGTGGATTGTCCAGGCTGATTTGCCCATAATGTTCAGGGATGTGTAGGTTGGCTGGCCCTGGGAAATGCAATGTTACAGGGGAGGTTAGGAGGCTCTCCAGGTCAGTATCAATGTGATGGGCTGAATGACCTGCTTCCACACTGTTGGGGGTCTCTGATAATTCTACTAATTTTAAAATAGTTACAGAAAATAATATAACAGATCTAAAAGTTAAGGTTCTGAATTGGACAAAGGCCAATTTTGATAGCACAAGGCAAGAACTTTCACCTGGACCCTCAAGCCTGCTCTACCATTCAATAAGATCAGGGCTGATCTTTTCATGGCTTCCGCTCCACTTTCCTGCTCTCTCACCATAACCCTTAATTCTTTTCCTTTCACAAATTTACCTTTTGCCTAAAGGCATTCAAGTTGATAACGTCAAATGCTGCACTCGGCAGGGAATTCCACAGATTCACAACCCTTTAGCTGAAGAAGCTCCTCCTGAACTCAGTCATAAATCTGCTCCCCCTTATTTGAGGTAATGCTCTGTAGTTTGACACGCCCCCTGTGGAAATAGCCTCCCTGCTTCTGTCTTGTCTACTCCCTTCCTAATTTTATTGTTTCCTATCCAACCTCCCATTTTTCTAAAGTACAATGACTATAGAACCAGTTTTCTCAATCTCTCCACATACACCTACCCTCAACTCCTGACTCAAACTACTGAACCTCCTCTGTACTCCCTCCAGTGCCAGTACATCTCCCTGAAGTAAGGAAACCAAACCTGTACACAGTACTCCAGGTGTGGCCTCCCCAGCACCCTGTACAGCTGCAGCATAACCATCCCTGTGGTAAGGAAGGACAATATTCCCTTCACTGCCTTAATTACCTGCTGCACCTGCAAACCAACTTCCTGTGATTCATGCACAAGGACACCCAGCTCCCTCTGTACAGCAGCATGGTGCACGTTTTCACCATTTCATCATCCAGTTTGCTGTTAGTCCGACCAAAATGGATGACCTCACATATCCCACCATCTCTTTTATCCCTGGGATGCATTCCATCAGAGCCAGGAGACCCATGTATCTTTAGGCTGTTACCTTTCCCAACATTACATCTTTACTGAGAATGATTGCTTCTGTATCCTCATCTGCCATTGCCTCCATAGGCCTGCGACAATGAGAGTATATAGACAGTAAGTTCCTGTTAAGGCCAAGGCTGGTAGGTGTAAAGAATGCTGCCTGATGAAATAAATTGTGGGCCTGGTCAAGAAAATGAAGGAGGGATAAGGAGGGAGCTGTGTTTGTGTGAATCCCGAGAGGAGTGTAGGAACAGTAGGAGTATACTCGAGGTAAACCAGGAGGGCAAAAAGTGGACATGAGATAGCTTTAGGAAATAGGTTTAAGGAGAATCCAAAGTGATTGTACAAATACACTAAGGACAAATGAGTAACCAGGCAGAGAGTAGGTACCCGCAAAAATCATTAAGGCTGTCTGTGGAACCGCAGGAGGTGAGAGCGATTCTGTATGAGCGGAGAGGTTTTACAAACAAAATATGCACGTCAGAAAACACAAATTTCAACGTCCCAGTCTCGTGTTTTCAGTAAACGGGGAATTGCCTCAGTGAGGCTGCAGGCATGAGTGCGCGCCGCCATATTTATTCCGGGCAAGAATTCAATGGGCATGTGCGGAGCCGCCAGCTTTGTCGGGGGCAAGGTGACGCCAGGCACATGTGCAGCCTTTCTCTGGTACAGAGTCATTGGGCAGGATTTACACAGAGCACATTCAAACTCAGAGAAATGGATGTTTATTTCTGGATTTGTTTCGCCATTCATTTAAATGATTTGGTATCGTAAATGAGTTTGCAGGTCATACAAATTTGGAGGTATTGTGGATAATGAAGAAGGTTACCTCAGATTACAATGAGATATTGATCAGATGGGGTTTAATTTAGATAAATATGAGGTCCTTCATTTTGGAAAAGCAAATCAGGGCAGGACTTGTACACTGAATGGCAAGGCCCTGGAGATGTTTGCGGAACAAAGAGACCTTGGATTGCAGGTTCATAGTCCTTGCAAGTCAAGTTGCAGGTAGATAGGATGCTGAAGAAGGTGTTCAGTATATTTTCCTTTATTGGTTCGAGTATTGAGTATAGGATGTGGGAGGTCATGTTGCTGTACAGGACATTCGTTAGGCCACTTTTGGAATATTGGTTGCAGTTCTGGCCTGCCTCCTATCAGAAGGGTGCTGTGAAACTTGAAAGGTTTCAAAAAAGAATTACAAGGATGTTGTTCGGGTTGGAGGATTTGAGCTGTAGGGTGAGGCATAAAAGGCTTGGATGTTTTCCCTGGAGTGCCATAGGCTGAGTGGTGATGTTATGGAGGTTTATACAATCATGAGGGGCATGAATAGAGTAAATGAACAAGGTGTTTTCCCTGGAGTGGTGGTGTCCAGATGTAGATGGCATTTAGGGTGAACGGAGAAAATTTCAAAGGGGCCTAAAGGACAACTCTTTCATGCAGTGGGTGGAATGAATGCCAGAGGAAGTGGTGGAGGCTAGTACAATTAAAACATGTTAAAGGCATCTAAATAGACACATGATATGATTAGGAAGCATTTACAGGGATATGGGCCAAGTGCTGGCAAATGGGAATAAATTAGGCTTGGATACCTGGTTGGCATGGATGAGTTAGACCGAAGGGTCTGTGTTGGTGCTATACATCTTTATGACTGTGGGATCATATAAGCTTACACTGTTCTGCTTCATCTCTGGGCTCCCTCATGACCACTTTGTCAATATCTAGCTTCCTCAGTCTCAAACAATGGGTGTATATTTGGTCTGTTTAGTATTTTACTATTACTTTTACAGACATTTTTGTAAGTTAATTTTTCACTGCCGCCCAGCCCCTGACCATGTGCTGCTTATTAATTTTTTTCTGGAAAATCTTTGACAGTCAAGAATTCTTTTTTTCCAATAAGCAAGTGCATTTTCCTTCCATTTCTAACTATCAAATTCTGCACCATTTTCATTCCCTGTAATCCGTTTTGCACTCCCTGAAACATCAACTGTGTTTCTCCTTCCACAGATACCAGTGATTAATGCCAAAACCCTGTTGCCTGTGGAGAGGGTGATGTTTGACTTTCTTGTCCAGCTGCAGTTTGTGTGGTGAAGGTGCTCTCACAGTGTGGTTGGGTAAGAGACATTAGAGTATTCATTACAGCAACAGTGATGATTTGAAGATAATGTCCAATTAAAGAACAGTTTGTAGTTTTGTTATCCTGCTTATAATTTCACAAAAATATTATTGGGAACTTTAGACATAATGCCAGAGAAGGATGATATTAGGTCAGGTGACCAAAAGCATTGCCAAATAAGCAGGTTTTGAGGAATGTCTAAAGGAGGAAAGCAGATCTGTGAGGTTTTAGCTGTGAATTTCAGACCTTTTTGCTTTGGCAACTGTAAAAGCAGCCACACAGGTGAGGTAATGAATTAACAGATCATTGGGGGTCTCGAACAGAATGGGTTGTTGAGGTCTCAAAGGGTGTGTGTTGCAGCGAGCTCGGGATGATCACAACCAGGAATTGAATCAAGGGTGAGAATTTTAAATTGAGGGATGTGGGCCGGATGCTGGCAGGTGAGACTAGATTGGATTGGGATATCTCGTCGGCATGGACGGGTTGGATTGAAGGGTCTGTTTCCATGCTGTACATCTCTGTGGCTCTATGTTGTTGATTATGAATAGGAGCCTTTTGATGGATCGACAAATTTTGGTACGAGGGAGTACTTGGACAGCAGAGATATAGTGTTTCTTGAGATAACAGGGGGGTTGAATGTGGGCAGCTGGCCAGGAGTGTGTTTGGATAATGAAGTTTGGAGATAACACAAGGTGGATGAGAGTATATGAGCTGATACAAGGGTAGAATCAGCTAGAAATAGTGATCTTGGAGTGGGACTGGGCTGTCGCTCTCACCTCACCTCTGGGATTCAGCTGGTTGCCAGATTGTGAATCAGGGAGGTAACACCATCGGGAGCTGAGTGGCCCTGGTGGAGCCGAAAGTGAGTGTTGCTGAGCTGGCTGTTGCGGAGCAGCTACTGCTTGGTAGCCCTGTAGATGACATTTTCCATCACTTTACTGCTGATCGAGTGTGGACTGACAGAGGGAAATTGCCTGGGTTGGATTGCCCTGTGTTTTTGTGTTGAACATCCCTGGGCAATGTTCCACATTGCCGGTAGATGCCAGTGCTGGAGCGGTACGTGGCTCGGTGGGTGGCAAGTTCTGGAGCACAAGCCATCAGTATTATTGCCAGAATATTGGCAGGGCCCGTAGCCTTTGCACTACTTAACCATTTCTTGATGTTATTCAAACTGAACCGAACTGGCTTAAAACTCACATCTGTGATGTTGGAAACCACTGGAGAAGGCTAAGATGGATCATCCCACTTTTCACTTCTGACTGAAGATTGCTGCAAATGCTGTCATCTTATCTGGTGCATGAGTGTGTGAGGCCCCTCCATCAGTAAGGGTGGGGATATCTGTGATGCTTCCTCCAGTGAGTTGTTTAATTGTCCATCACCATTCACAACTGGGTGTGGCAGAACTGCAGAGCTCCGATCTGTTCCATTGGATGTAGGATCATTTAACTCTGCTTGCTGCTGATGCTGTTTGATATGCAGGTAGTTCTGTTTGATAGCTTCACCAGGTTGGCACTTCATTTTTAGGTCTGCCTGGTGCTGCTCATGGCATGCCCTCCTTTCCTGTCCATTGTGATGGGTGAGTGCGGGATTTACAAACCCATGAGATTACAGATTGTGTTGGAGTACAGCCCTGCTGCTGTTGATGTCCCACAGTGCCTCAGAGATACCCAGTTTGAGATCCCACATCTCTTCAAAGTCTGTCCCATTTAGAACGGTGATAGTGTCACTCAACACAATGGAGGTTTTTCTCAACTTTAAGGCAAGACTTTGTCTCCAAAAGGAATGTGTGATGGTGGCTCGTACTGATACTGTCATGGACAGATGTATCTGCAGTTGGTCAATTCATAACAATGAGATCAAGTATGTTTTTCCCTCTTGGTTCCCTCACCACCCGCTGCAGACTCAGTTGAGCAGCTATGTCCATCAGGACCTGGCCAGCTCAGTCAGTAAATCTGTTGCAGAGCTAGTCTCGATTGTGGACATTGAAATCCTGTATCCAGAGTACGTTTGACACCATTTTATTGCCTCAGTGCTTCCTCCAAATGTTGTTCAACATGAAGGAGAACTGATCCGTCAGCCAAGGGAGGACACGACGTGATAATCAGCAGGAGCCATGAGATTTCCTGGTCTCCGGAGCCAATGCTGAGTACTCCAAGGGCAAATCCTCCCTGTCTGTGCCACGACCTCTGCCTGGTCTGTCCTGCTGGTGGGGCAGGACATATCCAGAGATTTCAGGAGAAAGTGAAGACTGCAGATGCTGGAGATCAGAGTCAAGAGTCTGGTGCTGGAAAAGCAAAGCAGGTCAGGCTGATGAAGGGCTTAGGCTCGAAACGTCGATTCTCCTGCTCCTCAGGTGCTGACTGACCTGTTGTGCTTTTCCATCACCACAATCTCAATATCTTGGGATGGTGATAGTGGTGTCTGGTCATTGTCTGTAAGGATTGATTTCATGAGTATGACTATGTCAAGCTGTTCCTTGATTGGTCTGTGAGACAGCTCTGCACATTTTGGCACCAAAATCCAGATGTTAGTCTGGAGGACGTTGCACCATCGAGAGGGCTGATTCTGTGGTTGTATTAAATGGTGCCTTCTTAGATGCCGAGTGGTCCATCCAGTTTCATTCCTTTGTTGAGACTTTGCACTGATTAATATAGTGAGTAATATTGTGAAACACTGTTCATCATCCTGTCTCCTCCATCCTTCGCTCCAACAAGAGTTTGGAGTACATGGAGTTTCTCTGTCACTAAGACTGAGATAATCCGATCTGCTGCTTTCCCCACTCCCCCCTCCCCCTTCCCCCCTCCCCCTTCCCCCCTCCCCCTTCCCCCCCTCTCCCCTCCCCCCTCCCCCCCCTCCCTCCCTCCCTCCCACTAGCCTACTGAGCCAAACTGCCTCACGTGGTGTTCCCGGTTTTTGTCCAAACCTACATCTTTCTCCAATCTCATCTCATGTCAAGCCTTATCAGAGCTCATCTTGACCCTTTACCCTAATCTTACTAAACCATAGACTTTCCAACTCTCTTTTCTCCTCCTCTTCATCAGTCCCCCTCACCGATTCACAGACATTGTTCCTTGTTCTGTCTTTTCTGGTTATGTGCTTCTCTCCCATTCTGTGAAAAACTGACATTTGACCTCATTTTTTTGGAAAATCCTGCTCCATCTCCACTCTCCCTTTCCTTTCTGAATTCCTTGCATTTGGTGTCCCTCATGGATCTATCCTTACTCTCTCCTGTATCTCACCTACATACTGCCAGGAGGTGACATTGTGTAAAAGCACCATGTTGGGTTTCACATGTACACTGACAATGCCCAGATCTCCCTCCGCATCATCCCTCTCCATTACTCCACTGTTACTCAGTTTTCAAACTGCTTACCACTTTCCTACTACTCGATTAGGTGCAGTTTCCTCCAATGAAACATTGTAGTGGTTAAACCCGTTGCTTGAAAAATTCCTTTCCCTTACTGCTGAGCCTCTCTCTCTCTCACTGGGAACAATGCAGCAGAACTACACTCTTCACAGTATTGCAGTTATATTTGACGCGAAGCTGACCTTCTGATCAGACATCTACACATCCCAAACACCAGGAATTCCAATCTCTTAAACATTGATTGTCTCCTCCTCACCCCACCTCCATTGCTACTGAAACCCCTTACCCGTGTCAGTGTTGCCTTAAACTTGACGAATCCGAAACAGAACCCTTGATTCTGTGACTGACTCAGAATCTGGTTTCAATTTCCCCCCCACAGTATTTACACTCAGATACATCAGTATTTATTCTGTCAAACCCCTTAAGAATCTGGTGGTCCGGTCTGATTGTAGCTGGTGGAAATGGCAGAGGATGATGTGTTGTATCTGGGTGGAAGGTAAGGATATGGGGGGGGGGTGGTGTTCTATCCTTGTTGCAGTTGGAGGTGTGGGTTTCAAAGGCAGACGTGAGGGAAGTGGAGGAGATGTGGTGGATGGTAGTGACACATGGGAGTGGAAATTGCAGTCCTTGAAATACGGGGCCACTTTGTATGTTCTGGCCTCACTGGAACACTGCAGTAAGCATGAGACAGAGATGTTGGCTACGGAACAGGCTCGTGTGTTAAAGTGGCAGGCAGCTGGAAGCTCGGGGTCTGTTTTTGCAGCAGAACGTCGATCATCAGTCGCCATTTCCACCACCTCCACGGAGATGCTGCCAGACACAGGTTCCTGTCCCCTCCATTAACAGCTACGCACCCTCCCAGCCAGATCGTAATCCACTCCTTTGTCTTTCCAAATGTTCCGGTCTGTCTTTGGGTTCTGTCCCTGCCGATGATTTCCTCTTTAACCCCTATCTCCTGCAGTACAAAGATCTGCAGGTTAGTTGAACTGGGGGTAAGGTACAGTGAGGCGCATGTGCATGTCCCCTTCCGAGGATTTGGGGGGGGGGGGAGGGGGGAGGTGGCGGTGTGCGATTTGAAGAGAGGCATTTACACATCAAGCACATACCAGGAAAAAAGTATGTCTTTATATTCTTCCTGTACTGACTGTGAGTTTTGTTTTGTGAATTCATTTCATAGGATATTAAATCAGAATAATTGAGGCTGGGATCTCAAAAGCAGTTTTTACAGTCAATGGAGTCATCGGGATCTGAATATCATTGGCAGTTAACTGTGGAAGGAGAAAGGTTTGTCTGTTCTGTTTGTGGGAAGATATCTCCAATATTTTTGTTAAGCAGAAAGATGGACAAATTCGTGGTTGGATCACTCTTTGGGTGTGTGCTCTGTTCTGGGCCCTGCAGCTGAGGAAGGAGATATTGGCCTGCAAGGGAGCACAGATTTATCCAAATTACACCTCGTCTCTTTGTAAGTACTCTCAGATTTAGACCCAATCACCCACTTCATGATGTTAACCTGTAAACTTCAATGACCTGCAAACTTCCCATTAAAAATCCTTTTGGACTCAAATTCCAGTACCTTTTCAGGTGGAATGTTCCAGCTTCTGACAACTGTCTGTACATCCAGAAACTGCTGGATGACTCTGGGGTTACAAAGGGCTGAATTGAAAGATGAGGTGCTTCACTGAGCTCCCATTGAGATGCATTCGAACAGTACAGGAGGCTGAGGGCAATGTAGGTATGAGCAGACAATGAAAAGGACAGGGCTGCACTGTGAGGGCTGCTTGGCTCAATGAGAGTGTTCTGGAGTTGGGTGTAAACAGACTGATGTGAGACTGGGAGAAGGTGAGGCTGAAACTCAGTTTTAGTTCAGGCCGTTCAGAAATTCACATGGTCCCAATGTGAACAGCCAGTTTTTAAGTGATACCTGCGGATTATTTGTTAACAGTTTTAAAAGTATTTTTCCTGAGGGCAGTTGAGAGTTAACCACATTGCGTGGGTCTGGAGTCACATGTTGGCCAGACCAGGTGAGGATGACCGTTTCCTTCCCGACAGGACATTAGTGAACCAGGTGGGTTTCTAACAGTTGACAATAGTTTCATGGTCATCATTCGCCTTTTCATTCTAGATTGTATTGAATTCCGATGCCACCATCAGCCATGCTGGGATTCTATCCCTAATCCTCGGAACATTGCACATGTCACTCATCTGGCAGGAATACCATTAAGCCATTGCCTCCCTTTTAGCAATGTTTAAAAGAAAGTTCCATCATTCGAGGTGTACAATGTGAGATAAAATACTGCAACGTCCGTGTGTCAGCCTCTCCAAAAGGTCAATCAACAGAAATTTGTTTGGGAGCGAAATATTTCACTTTTTTTGGGGGGGGGGGGGGGGGTTATTAAACAAAAATGAATCCAAATAAAAATCTTATGCCACAGACATGTAATTTCTGAAGCCGGAGGGGGATTACAGAGACAGGGAGGGATGTGGGGCCACAGGGGGATTGTTGTCCAAACATCACTGTGGTGTACATGGACTGCAGCATTTCAGGGAGGCGGTTAACCACCACTTTCTCCAAGAAAGTAAAGGTGGCCAAGAAATACTGGTCTGGGCAGCAAAGGCAACCCCCAGTGAATAAAACCAAGCAGTGACCTCTCTGAGCTGACTTGCTGTGAAGTTAAAAACCTCTCTGGAAATGGAGTGGGCAGAGAAGAGAAACAGAGACGTTTCACAGCTGCCCTCAGAGAGACCTCACCCTTGGAAGTACTCCGAGCCGGGGATCAGCTCAGTGAGTTTCAGTCTCTTCAAATATCAATCTTAGTCGGTTTTATTTTATTCAATCTACAATCGTGAGTAAGGTGAGGATTTCTTTTTAATGTCTTACGGTCCCTTGATTAAATGTTTAAGATATGAACCGAAAGCATTAAGTTATTCTCGGGCAGTATTTTTCGAGCAGTAAGACTGTGCCTTTGTCTTGGTCTGTAGATTGTTAAGGCGGAGAGATGGCCTGTTGTAGAGTGGCGTGCTTTTCCTGTCGGATGTGGGAGATTAGGGAGAGTTTCAATGATCCTGATGATTATGTCTGTAGCAAGTGTGATTGCAAATCCTTTTGGATCGCATGGATTGGTGGAGGAGTGATTAAAGGCAGTGAGGAATTGACAGGAGCCGGGGGGTGTTATAGGTGGCAGTGTCAGGAATGCAGGATACTGCAGATACAGTCAGGTAGATGGGTTACGTCCAGGAAAGCTAGGAGGGGTAGGTCGGTACTGCAGGAGCCTCCTGTGGCTATCCCCATCTCAGACAAGTATACTGTTTTAGAAAATGTAATTGGTCATAGACTTTCAGGGGAATGTATCACTGACAGTCAAGTTACTGGTACTGAGACTGGCTTTTAACATAATATGAGGTATATTCAGTTCCACACGATCGATGGTGATAGGGGACTCTCTAGTCAGGGGCACAGTATGCTGTTTCTGCAGCTGACAGTGAGACATCAGAATGGGGTGGTGCCTTTCTGGTGCCAGTGTCAAGGATGTCTCTGAGGGAGCAGAGTATTTTCAAAAGGGAAAATAACCAGTGGGAGGTCATTGTACATTGGTACCAATGGCACAGGAAGGGGAAAGCATGGGGTCCTGACGAGCAGGGAGATTTGCTAGTGCCACTCGGGAGGCATTAAACCAGTGAGGGAGTCGGGGTAATCCTAAAGAGATAGTGAGAAAAGAGGTATGTCCGAGGCTGGTACTGTTCATCAGTCAGACTGTCAAGGCAGGCAAGAGCAAGTCACAGAATGAGGTGCGACGGACCAGTTGCACTGCATTTATTTCAGTGCAAGAGGCCTTACAAGTCAGGGAGGTAGGCTCAGGGTATGGTTTTGAACATGGCACTGGGATATTACAGAAATTACAGAGGCTTCACTCAGGGATGGATAGGACTGGCAGTTAAATGTTCCAGTGTATAGATGCTATAGCAAGGATAGAAAGGGGGCAACAGAGCAGGGGAGAGGTGTTTTTGATTTGGGATAACATTATGGCTGGGCTTTGGGAGGATATTCCTGGGAGTACATCCAGGCAAGTTATTTGGTTGGTACTGAGAAATAAGAAAGGGATGACCATCTTAATGGGATTGTATTATAGACTCTCTCCCAATAGTCAGCGGGGAATTGAGACACAATTTTACTAGGAGACGTCAGTTATCTGTAAGAATATTATGGATGCAATGATAAGTGTTTTTAACTTTACCAACATAGCCTCGGAGTGCTGTGGTGTTCAGGGCTTGGATGGAAAGGTATTTGCTCAGTGTGTACGGGAACATTTCAGAATCAGTTTGTAGGATATACCTACTTGAGAAGGAACAAAACCTGATCTGTTTTCTTTATTCATTCACAGGATAAGGCTGTCACTGGCACGGCCAGCATTTATTGCTGCGTTTACCCAGAGGGCAGTTAAGAGTCAACCATGTTGCTATAGGTCTGGAGTCCCATGCAGACCAGACCAGGTAAGGATGGCATTTTCCTTCCCTCAAGGTTATTAGTGAACCAGATGGGTTTTCCAACAATTGACAGTGGAATCCTTGTTGTCACTAGATTATTTTTTCCAGATATTTATTGAATTCACGTTCCAAAATCTGCCGTGATGGGATTCAAACCCGGGTCCCCAGAACCTTATCTGGGTCTCTGGATTAACTGTCGAGCGATAATTTCACTCCGTCATCACTGCCTCTTAGGAAATGAGGCAGGGTGAGTGACTGAGGTATCAGTGGGGCAGCGCATCAGCACCAAAGATCCCAGAGTATTGTGTCTCAGTGGTTAGCACTGCTTCCTCAGCACCAGGGACCTGGGTTTCATTCCAGCCTCGAGCAACTGTCTTTGTTGGAGTTGGCACATTCTCCCCAGTGCTGAAAATGTGTTGCTGGAAAAGCGCAGCAGGTCAGGCAGCATCCAAGGAACAGGAGAATCGACGTTTCGGGCATAAGCCCTTCTTCCCATAGTGTCTAGATGCAGTATATGAGGTTTTCGGATGTGCAGGCAAATCTCTGCCTGATGTGAAAAGTTCCTTTTGGGAACTTGGACAGATGTCAGAGGGAGGTGTGGCCGCATGTTTTACATCTCCCATGGCGGCAAGGGAGGGTCAAGGGTGTGGAGCGTGGGTTGGTGGGAGGGAGTGGACCGTACAAGGAAGGCGCAGCGGGAATGGTCTCTGCGGAACGCAGATAGAGGTGGGGAGGGAAGTATGTCTCTGGTGGTGGAGTCTGACTTTAGGTAGCAGAAATAACAGAGGTTAATGTGCTGTATCTGGAGATTAGTGGGTGGAAGGTGAAGACCGCAGGGTTATATTCTTTATTGTGGCTGGAGGGGTGGGGTAAAGGCGGAGGTGCGGGAAGTGGAGGGTTTGTGTTGATCAAGTCAGAGGAAAATTACGGTCCTTGAAGTAGGCCTTTCTGGGATGTCCTGGAATAGAATCCAAAGAGATTAAACAAATATATCACAGACAAAAGATTAACTGGACCAGAGAATAGGAACCCTGAAAGGTCAACAAGGCTGTCTATGGAACCACAGCGGGTGAGAAAGATATGCAAATATTTCACGTCATTTTTACTGGCGAAGTATATGGAAGCTCAAGAGTTTGGAGAAATAAACAGTGATAACTTGAAAAGTATCCATGTTACAGAGGAGGTGGTACTGGATGTCTTAAATCGCATCAAGGTGGATAAAGCCCTGGAAACTGCTCAGGTGTGTCCTGGAACTTTCTGGAAATCTAGGGAAGTGATTGTTGGGCCTCTCCTGAGATATTTGTATCGTTGATAGCGACAGGTGAGGTGCCATTATTTTTAAAAACTGTTAAGGAGAGGCCATGGAACAAGAAAACAGTGAGCCTGAAGTCAGTGGCAGGCAAGTTGTTGGAAGGGATTCGGAGGGACAGGATATCCATCTATTTTGGAAAGGTAAGGAATGACAGGGAGAGTCAATGTGGCTTTGTACGTGCACAATTGTGTCTCACTAACTTGACTGATTGTTTTGAAGTGACAAAGATAATTGATTAAGCCAGGCGGTGAACGTTGTTTATATGGACATTCAACAAGGTTCCACAAAGCAGACTGGTTAGTAGGGTTAGATAACATGGAATGCAGGGAGAGCAAGCCATTACAAAACTGCCTTGAAGGTCGGAGACAGAGGATGGTGATGGAGGGTTGTTTTGCGTACTGGAGGCCTGTGAGCAGCAGTGTGCTGCAAGGATGGATATTGGGTCCTTAGATAAATGACTTGGATGTGAATATATGAGATATGGTCAGTAGGTTTACAGAAGACACCAAAATTGGAGGTGTCGTGGACAGTGAAGAAGGTTAGTTCAGAATACAACAGGATCTTGATCAGATAGGCCACTGGGGCGAGGAATGGCAGACGGAGTTCAATTTAGATAAATGTGAGCTGTTTTATTTTGGAAAGGCAAATCAGGGCAGGACTTATACACTGAATGGTCAAGTCCTGGGGAACATTGCTGAACAAAGAGACCTTGGAGTGCAGGTTTATAGTTCCTTGAAAGTCGAGTCACAGGTAGGCGGGGTAGTGAATGCAGTGTTTGGTACGCTCCCCGTTATTGGTCAATGCATTGAATGCAGCTGTTGTGACGTCATATTGTGGCAAGACAGGGCACTGATGAAAGCCCGTCTGGAATTCTGTTTTCAGTTCCAATCTCCCCGTTCTTGGAATAATGTTGAGAAACTTGAAAGGGTTCAGAAAATATTTGCAAGGATTTTGCCAGGGTTGGACGGTTTGAGCGAATGGAAAAGGCTGAATAGACTGGGACTATTTTCCCTGGAGAGTTGGAGGCTGAGAGGTGATCTTATAAAATCATGAAGGGCATGAATAAGGTGCGCAGTCAGGGACTTTTTCCCAAGTTCGGTGGGTCCAGAACGAGAGGGTACAGGCTTAAGGTGAGAGGGAAAAGATTTAAAAGGGATCTAAGGGGCATCTTATTCATGTTGAGGGCATTGAAAATATGGAATGAACTGCCAGAGGAAGGGGTGGAGGCTAGTACAATTGCAGCATTTAAAAGGCATTTGATTGTGTATATGAAGAGGAAGGTTTTAGAGGGATAAGGGTGAACCGCTGGCAAATGGGACTCCATTAACACACTCCGTTATTGGTCAATGCATTGAATACAGAAGCTGGGACGTCATACTGTGGCTGGACAGGACGTTGATTAAGCCACATCTGGAATTCTGTTTTCAGTCTGAATTTCCCTGTTCTGGGAAGGATGTTGTGAAACTTGAAAAGGTTTGGACGAGATTTACAAAAACGTTGCCAGGATTGGAGGATTTCGGCTACAGGGAGAGGCTGAATAGGCTGGGGCTATTTTCTCTGGAGAGTCAAAGACTGAGAGGTGACTTCATGGAGATTTATAAAATCACGAGGAGTGAGAATAAGGTGAGCAGCCGGAGTCCTATTTCCTCAGGTTAGGTGGGTCCAAAACTAGAGCACATGGGTTGAAGTTGAGAGGGCAAAGATTTAAAAGGGATCTAAGTGGCAACGTTTTCAAGCTGAGTGTGGTGTGTGTATGGGAGGAGCTACCAGATGAAGTAGTAGAGGCTGATAAAATCACAACATTTAAAAGGCTTCCAATTGGGTTCATGAATAGGAAGGGTTTTGATGGATGCAGGCCAATAGATGGTAAATGGGAATCCATTAGTTTAGGATTCCTTGTTGGCACGGACGAATTGGACAGAAGGTCTGTTTCTTTGATCTGAATAAATTAAGATGTATTCCTCTATTGTATGGAGAGCTAGCTGAAGCACAGATAATTATCCTTGGAGCTGAGAAGGTGAAGCAGTGATTTTGATCTGGTGCAGATTTGGTTCCAAGGTCTTGAATTTGCAGAGAGAGAGGAATTGTGAACACTTTCACAATCTTAAGTAACTACATTCAAGTAATTGGCAAATAATACAAGGTGAAAATGTGAACACTATTTTACTCAAAGTTCTGAGCATCTGGAACAGTCTGAACAACACAGATTCAGCAGGTATTCTGAAACAGACTTGGAATTTTACTTTTTAAGGAAAGATTTGGGGGGCTGTGGGCACATGGGAGGGGACTTGGGACAGACTTGCAGCATCTTCAGAGGGAGAGAGTACAGCCCCAATGGGCTGAATAGCCCCCAGCCCCTGTGCTCTGTGATACTGCTCCATTCTCTGTGAATGATGAAGCTCATCCCAGGGCAGAGGGAGGGATGAGCCCTCCACTCTCATCACAATGGTGTCCGGCTGATTGACGGCAGCTCCAGACCAATGGGAGGAGAGTCTGTGTGGTCCTGCAGCCAATGGGATTGAATGAGGGGTGTGGCCAGCAAGACAACACCTGTCCATGAGCTGTGCAGGTGCAGTGTCACTGTTTGGGGTTGGGAGAGACAGCAGAGACTGGGACAGAGGCTGTTGGACCTGAATTACAAACTCCCGGTAAATTAAAACCAAAAGAACTGCGGAAGATGTAAATCAGAAACAACAACCAGGAGGTTCTGGAAAAGCTCAGCAGGTCTGGCAGTATCTGTGAAGAGAAATCAGAGTTAAAGTTTAAGACCCAGTGTCCCTTCCTCAGAACAGATGTTACTGAGAATAAAAGTCAGTTTGTGTGCAGAAAATAGTGTGGGGGGAGGATAAAAGGAGTAAAGGATAGGTGGGGATAGAGTGAGAGGAACAGTTGGATAAAGGATTACCATCTGGCTGGTGGAGGGTGACTAGCTGTTAATGGAGACTGTTAATGGCTAACCATAGGTAGTGTGTAATGGCAGGCTGTGAGAACAAGGCCTGGTGTGTGGGGTAGGGGGCTACGACATGAGGTTGTTAACCTATGGTTAGCCACTGTCTCCATTGTAAGCTGTTGCCCACCTATATCACTCCACGATTGAAGCTGCCGAGGACACAAACCTTTGGAATATCCTCCCGAACCCCCTCTGTCCGCCTTAAGGATGTATCTAAAATCGTTCTCTTTAATCAACTTTTCCATCATTCGTGATGCATTTTAGGAGATTTGTCAATGTGAAAGGCTCCATACAATGCAGGTAGTTGTTGTTATTGTCTGACATCAGGAGAAACAGGGATGAGCCCTCTCTCTCTCTCTCTCAAACCTGATGAACAGCAGCAAAAGCAGGAAGCACTGAGCATGCTCCAGCCTACAATGGGCTTCGAATTATTGATGTCAGCGCACGACCAATAAGAGTGGGGGAACGGGGGCTCGAGGTGCTAGTTGGTCCTTCAACCAATCGGAGTGAATGAGGGGCGGAACAATACTCAACCACATGATAAACTTCACTGACAGCACACTGTTGTTGTGACCAAGGCATTGGAAATGTGTGAAGGTGATGGGGAGGGGAAAGGAAGGACATAGACCAGGAAGAGGAGGAAATTTTCCTGGTATGGGATAAGAGGTTTTATAGAACTTAGTGCACATCTTAAAACACAAATTTCAAAATCCAAATTCTGCACCATTTTCCCTCCCTATAATGCATTTTGCACTCCCTGAAATATCAACTGTGTGTTTCTCCCTCCACAGATACCAGTGATCAATGCCAAAGCCCCATTACCTGGGGGGAAGGTGATGTTTGAATTCCTTGTACAGCTGCAATTCGTGTGGTGAATGTGCTCCCACAATGTGGTTGGGTAAGAGCTGTTATAGATTATTCACCCAGCGACAGTGAAGAGTTGACAATGTATGTGCAAATCAACAACAGTTTTTTTTAACATGTTTATAATTCCACAGAAATACTATTGAGAACTTCTGACAAAAGGCCACAGATGGGGATATTAGGTCACGTGATCAAAATAATTGCCAAATAAGCAGGTTTTCAGGAATACCATAAAGGAGGAAAGCAGATCTGAGGGCGTTAGGGTGGGAATTCCAGACCGTGTTGCCTTGGCAACAGTAGAAACAGCTGGACAGTTGAAGCAATGAATAAACACATCGTTGGGAGTCTGAAAGAAAATGAGTTGTCGGGGTCTCACAGGTTGTGTGGTGCAGGGAGACAGGGATGTTCACAGCCAGGAATTACATCAAGGGTGAGAATTTGAAATTGTTGCTTGTTAATAGGAGCCTTTTGATGGATCAACAAGTTTTGGTACAAGTGAGCACTTGGGCAGGAGGGTTTTAGATACTCTTGAGATTACATGTAAGTTGAATGTGGGAGGCTGGCCAGGAGTGTTTGGATAATGAAGTCTGGAGATAATGAAGGGATGGACGAGTATTTCGGTCAATGAGCTGAGACTAGGGTGGAGTTGGGTGATGTCACGAATGTAGAAATAGTGCTTTTGGAGTTGGGCTGCTCCTCCTCCTCATTACTCCCCCTCACCAAATCACATATTGTTCCTTGTTCTACCTGTCTGTCTTTTCTGGTTATGTCCATCTCTCCCATTCTGCTACAAACTAATATTTGACCCCACCGTTGTTGGAAAACCTGCTCCATCCCGACTCTCTCTTTCCTTTCTGAATTCCTTATATTTGGTGTCCCTCAAGGATCTCGCCTTGGTCCGTCCTGTTTCTCACCTATACACTGCCAGGAGGTGACATCGTCCAAAAGCACCGTGTTAGGTTTCACATGTACACTGACAATGCCCAGCTCTCCCTCCCCATCATCCCTCTCCATTACTCAGTTATCAAACTGCTCATCAAACTCCCACTACGCGATTGGCTGCAATTTCCTACAAAGGAACGTTGCAATGATTAAACCCATTGCCTTCAGTTGCTATTACAAATTACTTTCCCTTACTGCTGAGCCCCTCCCTCTCCCTGGGATCTGTCTGAGGCAGAACCGCACTCTTCACAATATTGCTCTCATATCTGACCCCAAGGTGACCTTCTGATCAGACATCTACACAATCACAAACACCAGGAATCCCAATCTCTTAAAATGTTGCTGATCTCCACCTCATTCCAGCTCCATTGCTAATGAAATCCCTGATTCGTGTCGGTGTTGCCTTAAACTTGACGAATCCAAAACAGAACCCATGATTCCGTGACTGACTCAGAATCTGGTTCCAGACTCCCTCATGATGGGAAACATCACACGGTGGCACACAATGGTTAGCACTGCTGCCTCACAGCGCCAGAGACCCGGGTTCAATTCCTGTCTCAGGCGACTGACTGTGTGGAGTTTGCACGTTCTCCCCATGTCTGCGCGAGTTTCCTCCAGGTGCTCTGGTTTCCTCCCACAGTCCAAAGATGTGCAGGTCAGGTGAATTGCCCATGCTCAAATTGCCCGTAGTGTTAGGTAAGGGGTAAATGTAGGGGTATGGGTGGGTTGCGCTTCGGCGGGGCAATGTGGACTTGTTGGGCCGAAGGGCCTGTTTCCACACTGTAAGTAATCTAATCTAATCTAATCTAATCTAATCCACTCAGTATTTACCCTGTCAAACTCCTTAAGTATCCTGCATGTTACAATGAGATCCCCTCTCATTCTTCCCAAATCCAGTGAGGAGAGTCCCAACTTCTTCAGTCTTTTCTTAAAAAATAATCCCTGCAAACTAGGGATCATCCCAGTCAATTTTCTGTGAAATGCCTCTGATGAAATGAAGTATTTCCTTTCATAAAGGGACCAAAACTTCTGTCATTACTCCAGATGTGGTCTGACTCGCACTTTTTAAAGTTACTCTCAGGTATATACTCCAAACAACTTCCTTTAAACTTGCACAGATGTTGTTGGAAATGCTCAGCAGGTCATGCAGCATCTGTGAAGGAAAATCAGTTAAAGTTTCTGGTCTGGTCACCCTTCCTCAGATACGTTAACTCTAATTTATTTTCGCACCTGCTGTAAGACCTGCTAAGCTTTTC
Source organism: Chiloscyllium plagiosum (assembly GCF_037043375.1). Classification (NCBI taxonomy): domain Eukaryota; kingdom Metazoa; phylum Chordata; class Chondrichthyes; order Orectolobiformes; family Hemiscylliidae; genus Chiloscyllium; species Chiloscyllium plagiosum. The sequence continues at coordinate 76,371,102 of NW_028270167.1, forward strand.
CAGAAACTTCTGTTTCTCTTCCTGATTTCCAGCATCTTCAGTTGTTTCGGTTTTCACATCCTTTAAAATTGCCATCTCTCCTCTAGAATTTGTCATTTCCATATTGGAAAAAAGATTCACATTTGTTTGGTCTCCCCTACCCTGGGAAAAAAGAAACCATGAGTAGTCACCCTATCATTGCTCCTCATAATTATATAAAGTTCGATAAAGCCACCTAAAATGTCCAGTGCTGCAGGGAAATAGCCTCAGCCTATTCAGCCTCTTCCTATGGTTCAAATGTTCCAATACTGGCACCACAAGGTAAAACTTTTCTGAACTCTTGCAAGTGTCCCAACATCTTTCCTGTAACGGGAGACTGGAATTTAAAGCAGTCTGGGGATTCCAAAAGTGGCCGAACCAATAAACTGTACAACCGAAACATGATCTCTCAACTCCTACCCTTTGTCAACACTTCCCAAGAACTTACCATTAAGAGGTTGAGTCCTATTCTGGTAACATCTTTCTGAAATGAAGAGACCACAATCGAATGCAGTATTCTAAAACTGGCCTCACCAATGCCCTATTCCGCCACAACGTGATCTCCTAACCCCTATACTCAGTGACAGAATCCTCACAGTGTGGAATCAGGCCTTTCGGCCCATAAGACCATACCAACCATTGGAACAGTATTCCACCCTAACTCTGTAACCTACCATTACCCAAAGCTAATCCATCTAAACTGCATGTCTTTGGAATTGTGGGAGGAAATTAAGAGCACCCAGAGGAAGCCCACGCAGACACACGGGGAGAATGTGCAAATACCACACAGACAGTGGAATCAAACCAGAGTCCATTTATTGACCAGCACATTTCATTAAAGGCCAGTGTCCCAAATGCCACATTCAGCACCTGATCTCCCTGAAACTCCACTTTCCAGGAACTATGCAGTTGTTCTGAGCCCTTCAGAGGAAATTAAGGTGAGGAGGAGAAAACACGAACAGGGTTGAGTTGTAGATCTTTTAAATAACTCTCCATCTTCCCCCTCTCTGTTCCCCCTGTCTGGTTCCCCCCCTCTGTCGGTCAGTCCTTTGTCAGCTCCCCCACCTCGTCGGTCGTCCCTCCCCCGTTGGTCTGTCCCACAATCTGTCGGTCTGCCCCCATCTTTTGCCCCCTCTGTCTGTCCCCCCTCTGTCAGTCGCCCCCTGTCGGTCGCACACCCGTCTCTTTCCCCCCTCCATTGGTTGCCCCCCCTTAGTCTGTTCCCCTCTTTGTCGGTCGCCCCCCCCAACCGTCGGTCTGTCACCCCCTCTGATCCCCCTGTCTGTTCCCCTCCTCTCTATCCCCCTCTCTGTCCCCACCCATTTCTGTCCCAACACTCTCGATCCATCCACACTCTCCTACCCTCCGCCCACCCCTTCTCTGCCTACCTTCCCCTCTCAGCACCCTAGTTCTGTACTCCCCCCTCCGCAGGGAAAGTATCTTGTCTATTTACCCTATCCATGCCCGGCCTGATTTTAAAAATCTCTTTCAGGTCACCGTTCAGCCTCTGACGCTCCAGCGAAAACAGCCTATCCAACCCTGGCAACATCCTTGTAATTCTTTTCTGACCCCTTTCAAGTTTGAGAACATCCATCTGATAGGAAGGAGACCAGAATTGCATGGAATATTACAAAAGTTGCCGAATCAATGTCCTGTACAGCCACAATATGACCTCCCAACCGCTACACTCAATGCTCTGACCAATAAAGGCAAGCAGACCAACTGCTGCCATCACTATCCTATCTACTTGCTACTCTACTGTCGAGGAACTGTGAACCTGCACTCCAAGGACTCTTTGTTTAGCAGCACTCCGCAGGAACTTACTTTTAACTGTATAAGTCCTGCTAAAGTTTGCTTTTCCAAAATGCAGCAGCTTGCATTTTTCTAAACTGAACTCCTTATCTCATTCACCCAACTGATCCAGATCCTCTTGTACTCTGAGATATTCTTTTCACTGTCTACTACACCTCCCATTTTGGTGTCATCTGCAAACTTACTTACAATACCTCTTATGTTCACATCCAAATCATGGATATAAATGGTGAAAAGTAGTGGATCCAGCACCGATCCTTGTGACACCCCACTGGACACAGGCCTCCAGCCTCAAAAGCACCCTCTGCCTTCGACCTTCAGGCCAGTTCTGTACTCCATGCGATCTAAACTTGCTGACCAGTCTCCCATGAGGAACCTTTTCGAACATTACTGAAGTCCATGTAGATCATATCCATGCTCTGACCTCAGCAATCCTCTTTGTTACTTCTTCAAAAAAACCGAGTCAGATTCATGACGTATGATTTCCCATGCACAAAAGTGTTATTAGTATCCAGGATTTAACTCTGTACATTGGGGTCTGCGTTGCCCAATTATAGGTGTTAATAATCTGGATGAAGTTCAAGTACACCAGCATTTTGTCAGTGACTCTGCATTGAGTCACCAACACAGGTGAGTCCCTTTAGAAAGGCAGTCCCTGCATCCCTTGCCCACCAGGAAATAGTGTAAGTGTCCTTACCTCTGGACTAGGAGGATCAGGTTCAGAGTAGAGTGACAGCATCTTTGAAGAGGCAGATTAGTAACCCTGTCCAAGCCACCAGGCCATGCTGTCTCCCAGCTGTCCCTGCCTGAGCCTCCAAACAGAACCTTCCTGTAGTTTCTCTCCTGTCGGACTCTCCCATTGCTCAGTTTGTCCAGGATCCCCTCCTGCAGCTGCACTGCTCCTGTTCCTCACTGACCTGTCCATCCCCCAGTGTCCTCCGCATTCATTCATTGTTAACAATCCCATTGTCCCAGTCCTCCAGCCCCGCCCCCTCCCGTCGATAGAGACGGCTCAGTGGTTAGCACTGCTGCCTCACAGCACTAGGTACCCGGGTTCGATTCCGGCCACGGCGACTGTCTGTGTGGAGTTTGCGCATTCTCCCCGTGTCAGAGCGAGTTTCCTCTCACAATCCAAAGATGTGCAGGGCAGGTGAATTGGCCATTCTAAATTGCCCATAGTATTAGTTACATTAGTTAGGGGAATGGGTCTGTGTAAGTTACTGTTTGGAGGGTCAGTCTGGACTTGTTTCGCCGAAGGGCCTGTTTCCATACTGTCGGGATTCTGATATATTGGGCAGCAGCTGCTGTCAATCACCCAGACTCCTGTATGATCGGGAGGGCGTGCAGTAGGAGGGGAGACCAGTGTTAGGGTGCAGTGCTGGCCAATTGTGGGACTGTGTCCAGCACAGGTCAGCGCCTGGGAAGGAGGCTGTGGGTGTAAGGGATTAATCTATCATTAGCAGCTTCATCCCTCTGGGAGCAGGACCCAGGGGAATGGCCCCTTTTCTTGCTACTCTGACATGTGATCAGACTATCAGTAGTGCAGCGTTTTGCAGAACGTTATCAGAACTCTTTTGTGAAGGTTCAGGGTTGTTATGGAAAGGGACAAGGATGGGCCTGCAATTAGAATTCTAATTTGGCTCATTTTAATAAGATGGGTCTTGGCCAGAGTGTGCAGGAAGCAGTGTATGCAGGATAGTTCTCATCAGGAGCTAGGAAACTGAATTCGAAGAGAGAGTGTGTGAGAACTGGGTGTGGAGGAAAGGAGTGGGGGAATTGGTTTGGATTTCAGTTCACAGAAGAGAGAAATTGTGAGACTGAGGCTTTGGGGGAACAAGGAAGCTACAGTTTAATACTACAATTGTCTTATGAATTTCCATCCTGCATTAACAGTGGTTAATTGTGTGCTCTGTTGTATGGTACTGAAAGAGTGGATTTGCGGATGAGAAATTCAAATTGAACTTCATGTTCAGATGTGATAGTTACTTGATCCGTGCCGCTCTGAATATCATTGGCCTTTTCAAAGGAAGGAAAGGTGAGTATTCTGCCCGTGGGCGAATATTTCAAATCTCAGTGTGACTGCAAAAGTACTGAGACACAGCCAAGTCCATGTTAGTGTGGGGAGTGTGGAGAGAGGTTTAATTTGTTTTTGAAAGTCTGAAAAATCACGGCACATTTCCCAGGAACAATTAAGCCACAACTTTGCTTTGTAGAAGGACAAGTCTTTAATTAACCATGCAACCAGAAAGACACAAGGATACCTACACCACGGGAAGCACTATGAAAACGGGATTGTTATAAAGAGTTCGTTCTCGATCATGGATTGTAATCCATTGGAATTGTCACGTCGGTTCCAGCACCGTGGGGAAATACTGGAAATATGATGAATGTAATGTAGGTTTCAGTTATTAACCTGTAAAAAGTGCAGAACAATTTACAAGGATGTTGCCAGGGCTCAGGGGTCTGAGCTATAGGGAGAGGTTGGACAAGTGAGGATTTTATGTTTAGAGCAAAGGAAACTGAGGGGGTTCTTTTCTAGAAGTGTATAAGCCCATGAGAGGCATGGATAAGGTGAAAGCACTCAATCTTTTTCCCAGGAACTCAAGGATTGGACGGCTTGATTGGATCAGTTTAAGGTTAGAGGTGAAAGCATAAAAGGGAAGCTGAGGGGCAATTGTTTTACACAGAGGGTGGTATGTATATGGAATGAGCTGCCAGTGGAAGTGGTTCAGGCAGGAACACTCTCAACAGGTAAAAGACATTTGGACAAATACCTGCATAGGAAAGGGTCAGAAGCAAATGGGCCAATTGCAGGGAAATGGGGTTAGCGTGGGTTAACATTCTGGTCGGCATGCGCCAGTTTGGACCAAAGGACCTGTCTCTGCTGTCGGATTCTTTGTCTCTAAGTGCATTTGCTGTTTCTCCCACTAACTCTGTTGGTATCCTGGGATGTAGTACATTAGGGCAATGAGTGTTGTCTACCTTTAGCTCCATTAGCTTGCCCAGCTGTAACTCTTTCAAGATAATGGTTATTATCTCGGTCGTCACCTTCCTTAGTCTCCTTATCAATCACTGCCATGCTCTTCGTATCCTCCACTGTGAAGACTGACTGCTGTGTCCTCATATTGCTGAACCCTGCTGGATAGCAATAACTAGGTACAGAACTCTGAGAGGTCTTCTTTGAGTCTTTATTGATGAGACATGGCAGTTACCTGGATAGTGTACATGCAGAACACCTCCAGGCAGAATCAGGTAACTCCCCGCCTGTCCGATGTGCCGCTCCCATTCTTGTACCTTTGTGGTTTGTGACTTTGAATAGAGACTGTCTCTCAGTATTATCACCATGGCAACGGCAGTTAGAAAGTCTAGTTCAGTTCAGAACTTTGTGGTTAAACCACACACCCCTCCCCCACACCCCCGTGCCTCCCTCAAGTATCTGACAGGCGCTTCAGTTTCAATGGGGCTGTCTACCAGGGTTCTGATGTGGAGGAGCCGGTGTTGGAGCGCGGTGGACAAAGTTAAAAAACAAACATCATCAGGTTATAGTCCAACAGGATTATTTGGAAGTACAAGCTTTTGGAGTGTGCTGTGATTTTTAATTTGATCAGGATTATCTCTATGGTAACAGTTAAGTGCTTCAACAAGTACAGAGACCATATGTTCCCCACACAATAGGTTCCCCTCTCGTCGTGTAAACTGCTATTCTGGCCCTGGGGATAGCTACTCATCACTTTTCTCCCCAAATCCCATCTAGCTTTCTGTTGATATTTAAAGTTTTTCTAATCTCCTTGTTTCTCCTTGGTCTTTGGCAATTTGTATGCATTCTATTTCAGTTTGATGGACTCTTATTTCCTTAGCCACCCATGGCAGATTATTCCTTGTCGTACAGTCCTTTCTTTTCCCTGACATATACTTTTGCTGAGCACTTCAAAAATTGCTTTGATATTCCCGCACTAACCGTCAACTTTCCCACCATAAAGTCTTTGTTTCCAGTCTACATTCGCCAACTCCTGCCTCATCCTATTTTAGTCTCCTTTTGTTTAAGCAATGGATCTTGGGAGTGGATCTAATCTTCCAGCTTTCCACCTGTGTTCTAAGTTCAACCAGACTGATCAGAAGTCTTTTATCAGATTACGAGATGAGGCGATGTTTCCTGGGTGTTATGGTTTTCATTGTCAGTGACCTTGGCTTTGCAATAAAGTACAGGATAGATATTCACAACAGCGTACTCTGGACGCTGCGAATGTACGATGCAATCTAAAACCATCAATCACTGTCTCCCCTCAGTTTAAAATTGCAAAATCATTATCTCCTACACACTTCCTCACTATCTAAGCTTGGAACGCTAATCCACCTGACTATCTGTCATTTTGCGAAAATCTCCTTTGGTGAAGGTGGTGATTTTTGGATTCAGCTTTCCAGTTATTACCGTAAGAAGATAAGCACTGGGCACTGGAGAACCAGCCCCACCATTTAATATGGTGATGATTGAGCTCACATCGGTCTCAGATGAATTTTCCCGCCTGCTCTCTCTCATCCTTCATCTTATTGCAAATTCAACATCTGTATCTCTTCATTAAATTGTCTCATTGTCGTCGACATCCACCGCAGTTTGAATAGGGAATTCCACAGATTCACAACACATCGAGATAAGTACATTCTTCCTCATGAGAATAGAATAGAGTCCCTATAGTGCAGAAATAAGGTATTCATCCATCGAGTCCACACCAACCCTATGATGAACATCCCATTCAGACCCACCCGTTCCCTGTAACATTGCATTTCCCATTGCTAATTGTCTAACCGGCACATGCATGGACACTGTCAGCAATTTAGCATGGGAAATCCACCTAACCTGCACATCTTTGGACTGTGTGAGGAAACTGGAGAACTGCACGAAACCATGCAAACATGGGGAGAATGTGTAAACTCCACACAGTCGTCTAAGGTCCCTGACGCTGTGAGGCAGCAGTGCTAGCCACTGAGCCACCTCTTCTTAAAACCTACTGCGCCTTATTAAACTTGCTATCCCCCATTTGGCTGAATCTATGTTCCTTGCGTCAGAAACCAGGTTGTCTAAGCGGATGTCTCAGTAAATCCCAGTGACAGCCCACATGTCCCGTGTGTCTGAATGGGGATCCGATACACAACATCCTCCATCCCACACTTTTCATTCATGTTCCACAGACAGGGCTCCAGTGCCTGCATGAAGACTGCATTTCCCAAATTCCGAGGCAGGGACCACACGTCTGTGGGGAAACCTGGTACTGCACAAGTCCAGAATGTGGGTGAGTTTTGGAGCGTGTGCTTTGGGGTAACTAATGGAAAGTATTTCACACTGTCATTATCTGGAGGAGGAACGTTCTTGTAGTATTGATTTGTTGGGGGGGTCAAAGTGTCACCACACCACATAGGACCAAGTTACATTCCCAACGTTACATAACACTGGAATCTACCAATGAGAAACAAAGAAGGATGTGACCCATTCTCCCAGACTGAAGGTTCCTCTTCTGTCCAGGATCTGCCATCTCCCTTTCTGTTTCTTGTTGTTTCATTCTGCTGTTACATTATTGACTTGCAGCAACTGAAAGGAAAGGAAGTGAACCCAGAAAGGGTGCAGAGTCTAACCAGGGATGGGGAGTGGTGGCATGGATCTGTTTATCAACAACTCCATGAGAATGGGGAGGGTGTAAATTAGAGGGTAGTAGAGTCAGAACGGTGGGAGAGAGTAGGTGGGCTGGACGGTTACAGCTTTAGGGGAAGAATGAGGAAAAATATATTCCAGAGAAAATAGAATTGTCTGCTCTGAATTTCTAATCTGTACATATTCCTTTATACAGGGTGCTATATGGTGAAGGTTTGCAGACTGAAATCTCAAAATCATGAGCAGATTGTGATAAAGTTAAGCAGAATTTGAAGAACCAAAGATGGAGAATCACTCGGCCAAAATCCGGCAACACTCTCCTCACGGCATTGTCGGTCTCTCTGCACCAAATGGACTGTGAATTGTACAAGACAGCAGCTCACTACCATCTTCTCAAGGGTAACTAGAGATGGGGAATAAATGCTGGCTGAGCCAGTGATGCCCATATCCTGGAAACTGTTTCTATCTCGAGTTGCTGAAACCCAATTGATGTTACTGCAGGATGACGAGGGACGCTGAGTGTATCCTCCAGGAGCCAGCACCATCACATTACTCCTGCCTACACCCACACAGTAACACAGCAACACCACTGGAACAAAAGGCAGTGAAGCCCAAGGAGGACTTGGATATAGTTGTTTGAGGTAAAGTCATGAAAGGGGATTGGAACACAGCAGGAGCAGGAGATTGAGCTGGATGGTCAGCTGTTTCCCCTTGAATCGTGGAGCAGGATTGAAAGGCCGAATGGCCTCATGCTGCTATCTCCCAGGTATGTATATAGCGATGGAGCCGCGGTAGGAAGACGTAAGCAGGGCAGGGATTCTGCAGGAGATTGCACTTTCACATCAGTTTTCAGTGAGGGACGGTTTGATGGATTTTATTTATCATTTGTCTTTAACACAAGGTTTGTGAATTGAGTTTTAAAATATTGTAAATAAAACTAAACGAAAATAAATGAAACTATCTGAATATAACAGTTTTTAAAAATTTCAAACGCCTTGTAAAACAAAATCCTGTCTATTCCCGGACACCATCACTTTCCAGTTACTCAAACTCCAGGGAAATATTCCTTCCCTTTCTGCACCATTGATTTGATTTAACTGCTTTTGAGTTCTTCTTTTGTGAGCTGTGAAGTGTTCTATTTCTCCCCCCCCCCCCCCCCCCATTTCCCGTACCCAGAAGTGTTAGTTTAGATTACAGATTAGATTACATTACAGTGTGGAAACAGGCCCTTCAGCCCAGCAAGTCCACACCGACCCGCTGAAGCGTAACCTACCCATACCCCTACATTTACCCCTTACCTAACACCAATTCATCTGACCCTGCACATCTTTGGACTGTGGGAGGAAACCCACGCAGACACGGGGAGAACGTGCAAACTCCACACAGTCAGTCGCCTGAGGTGGCAATTGAACCCAGGTCTCTGGCGCTGTGAGGCAGCAGTGCGAACCACTGTGCCACCGTGCCGCCCATCATTCAGCTGTGTGAATGGGTCACATACTTCTTTGTTTCTCATTGGTTGATTCCAGTGTTATCTCACACAGCTGAGCAACATTCCCACGTTCATCATTACGCCATTTTGGGTTTTGTTAATATATAATCACCACCTTAAACCACCCGTGTAACCAATTGAATGTTTACAAACAAAGCCCATTACAGGCAAAGCAAACCATTACAAATGACAGAGTGGGAAGGGACCAAATCAAAGTAGAGTTCGGGGTGAGGGGGAAGCAGTGGAGGTAAAGCACTGTATCCCCTACGATGCCCACCTCTATCCAAAGGCATCGAGAGCATTGATACATACCACATACTCCTTCTCCAAGGACATCCTGCTTTATCCTCAATCATAGAAAAGAATCCCAACAGTGTGGCAGGAGAGCATTGGCCCATCAAACCCCACCAACCATCCAAAGAGCATCCCACCTGAGCACTCCATCCCTGTAACACTGCATTTCCCATGGCTGATCCACCAAGTCTGCACAAACCTGGACACTGTGGACAATTTCGCACAACTGATCCACCTAACCCACAAATCTTTGAACTGTGGGAGGAAACCAGAGCACCTGGAGTGGGCACACACAATCATAGGGGAATATGCAAACTCCACGCAGTCTGTTGACTAAGGCTGGACTCCAACATTGTACCTGGTGCTGTGAAGCAGCAGTGCTATAATCCCAATTTAAATCAAAACAGATGATCCCTGTGCATTGTCACATTTCTGTTTATTGGAGACTTATTGCCCAGAGAGACATCCTGAGATTCAGAAAGAGACAATATAAATTCAGCCTTTCCAGCCGAATTAATGTGATTAACAACAACATCAATACTCCAACAGTGCTATCAGACCTCGTAAATACTCTATCATTTACGATTTTTAACCCATGGGAAGTTTGTTACCAGCTTCGATGACAGCCATAATGCTCTGACCACTTTGACAGAGCCACTGCAAGTCAGTTCTAACAGTTATTAATAGATTGAATCTAAACAGGATGCCCCACAACAGGAAGTGCTCTGACACTCAATGCCTGTAAGCGAAGGTCATTTTTCTAAAACCACTCACGTCTGTTAATACCATTGAAGATATTTTATACAGTAACCTTTCAGTCTCAATTGCCAGTTCCAATCCATGAAGCAGCCAGTAACATGCCCTGGCAGGAGAGATTGAGGAGCTTGAAGCTGTCTTCTCTGGAGTATCTAAACATGAAACACTTCAAAGGAACAAAAATCTTCAAGAGCTTGAGAGGATAGATACAGGAAGGATGTGCTCCTAGGCTGGTGTGCCTGAAATAAAATAAGCACGAACCACGGTATCTTTACCCAGCATCCCCTTTCGATGCATAAATGTTTAAGATTTATTTGCTGCTCTAATTACACTTCCAGTTTTAACTGCTGTAAAGTTGATGACTATGCAAATATATAAAATATAATTTAATCCGTCCCAAAACCTCTCTGTACCTGTGTCTCACTTGTGTTCACCGAGACACTCATTCAATCTGACGTCTTTATAAACCCTGCCCGGATATTTCCTTAGAGTGCTCAGAATGAAATATTCACTGAATTGCTACTGCGGAAAAGGAGGCTGATTGGCTCATCAGTTCTCCAAAGGATCACCTCACTGAATGCCATTCTTCTCCCTTTACCCCATAAACCGTCCCATTCATCCTCTTCCAATAACACCGGGCAGTTCACAACTAACCACAGCGATTGGATTTGTTTTGTTTGTTTGTGGGATCACGGCATCACTTGCTGGGGCAGCATTTGTCATCCATTCGAACTGCCCAAGAGATGGTTCAGAGTCAACCACGTTATTCAGTGTCTAGATTCACATGTAGGCTGGACTAGGTTAGAATTAACAGTTTCTCAGACTCAATGGGCGGCACGGTGGCGCAGTAACAATTCAGTGAATATTTCATTCTGAGCCCTCTAAGGAAATATCCGGGCAGGGTTTATAAAGCGGTCAGATTGAATGAATGTCTCGGTGAACTCAAGTGAGACACAGGTACAGAGAGGTTCAATTCCCGCCTCAGGCGACTGACTGTGTGGAGTTTGCACGTTCTCCCCGTGTCTGCGTGGGTTTTCTCATGTTGCTCCGGTTTCCTCCCACAGTCCAAAGATGTGCAGGTGAGGTGAATTGACCATGCTAAATTGACCGAAGTGTTAGGTAAGGGGTAAATGTAGGGGTATTGGTGGGTTGCGCTTCGTCGGGGCGCTTCGCCAAAGGGCCTGTTTCCACACTGTAAGTAATCTAATCTAATGACATGAAGAGTTGATTTCTGGCCTATTATCTTATTTCTGAAATGATCATGATTAATTTTTGCAGTTGAATTAAAAGTGAAAGACCAAAATACGTTTTATTCTGATTGAGCATATCCTCCTATTTTCTCAGTTGTTATTGACAGTCTCATTCCCCTCGCACCAGAACCTGTTCCAGAGAGTGTTACAGAAAAGGCAGAATGGTCAGCTGCAGCTGGTCACCTGACTGGTCACTGGAACCTCAGGTTCACTCTCCACAGATGCTGCCAGATCTGTTGAATTTTTCCAGCAATTTCTGTTTTTGTTCCTGATTTCCCAGCATTTGCAGATGTTTTGTTTTTGAATATTGATCTTGTCTGTTGCAGATGAGTTTATTGATGAGTTTGGAGAGTTTTGAACATTGCATCTTAGGCCACAAATAAGCCATGATCTATTGAATGACAGAGCAGTGTTGAAGGGCTGAATGGCGTCCTCCTGTTCCAATGAAAGTTATCCATCTGCAACTTGTGGTAACATTTCCCCTCAATGCTCACTTCACCTCCATGTCTAACACACTGTTACTGACTGAACAAACCTCCTGTGTTTGAACTAAACCTGCTAATGTTCAGTGGCTCCCTCCACTGCCACCCGGATTTAACTCTCATCATGGAATGCTGCCTCGTGTGACTACGGGAATGCCAACAAGGACTAATCCTGGAGTCTCTATCCCGTGGGATCTAAAAGTCCCGTTTATTTCCTTCTTCCTATTTCATTCTGGCAATGAACTCTCGGTTTAAATCCATTCTCCTGTCATGCTCTTCAACATGCTCATGTGGGTGGACTAGAGGCAGCTGGCACCTGAGATTGAATCTGCCTCCCCTCACAATCAGGGATTCGGGAAAACACTCAGACAATTACCTATCCATCTGATTGTTGACTCAGACAGATGGGCAGAAAGAAAGATGCACATTTAGATAGCACCTTTGATGACCTGGGGCAAGGAAACATGCTTCCAGCACAATGATTTCAACCTCAAATCTCTGAAAACACAGACACAAAGCTTCCTACTTGTACCAAGTTGTCTCTCAGCGTCCTCTTTTCTTAAGAGTTTTAAGATGTTAAGCCTTTCCTGGTGAATAATAACCACTGCGTTTCTGTCAGATTTTTGACTGAACCTTTATTTTCCTGTTGTGAGTGATGCTAGTAGCAGAAACAGTTCCTGACTTGTGACATGTTTCGGTTGGAGTATTTATATTTATGGATTCATTCCCACCCTCACATACAGTGTGAAATTGATGTAAAACAGAACGAAAGGATTGAGTGAGCAACCACAGAAACAAAAAGGCAGCATGTGTACCTGAGTTGAATGAACCTGGACTTAGGAAATTGTGACAACAATCATAAGTCGTTAGAATTACAGAATCCCTTAGGCGCACAAAGAGACTATTCGGTCCATCGAGTCTGCAATGACCTGCTGTCCCACCCTACCTCCATAACCCCACATTTAGCATGGCTAATCCAACCCACCTAACCTACACACTACAGGCCATGTTAGCACAGCCAATCCATCAAACCTGCACATCTGTGGGAGGGTCACATATTATGTCTAAGTGCTCAGGATTGTGGATGAAGGCTCACAAGTACTTGACTCTGACGCAAATCCTCTTTTTTTCCAAAATAAAATCTGGGGGAAACTGCAGCCAGAAAGATTTCCAATTATCTCATAAGGAAGAGGATTCAAAACTCGTGCCACTGACTCAGGGGGCGCTGTGAAGTCACAGAGGTCTGGGAACCATCAGAAATGTAACGAGTTGTGAGCAAGGTGGGGGTGAGACAAGGACAAAAAGACAGTCTGTCACACGGGGGAAGGCAGAAGAGATTAAATTGCAGAAATGGTAGTCCCTCAAGGCCATGGGGAATGGGGTTAAGGCAGGGAAAGAAACCAGGAAACAAGGGGAGCAGCTGTCAAAGAAATACATTGAAAAAACAGATTATAACAACATGGAGGGCAGAGTACGCAATCTGAAATTGTTGCTCTCATTGGTGAGTACAGAACGCTGTAAAGCCTGGGTCATTCTATTACAGCCAACACATGCAGGATAGGCCAAGTGGCCTCGATTTGTGCTGTAACTTTCTGATAAATTTATTCTGACATTTGGAATTCAGGTTGGGTGATGTTCATAAATTCTCAAATTGGACTTGAGTTTAATATTCTGGATAAATGTTAAATAAATCACAATGATCCCATTCTGCAGACTTTAGTCAGCAGCCCTGCATGATCCAGCATCTCAGTTACATCCATGTCCTTTTTTTCTAATGTGATGCTGGTTACTGCCCCATCAATGCGTTCCTGCTCCCCACCATCTCCGAGTGAAATGAATTCTCCCTTCCCCTTCTTTCTGGGAATTAGTGGGCGGCACGGTGGCACAGTGGTTAGCACTGCTGCCTCACAGCGCCAGAGACCCGGGTTCAATTCCCGCCTCAGGCGACTGAATGTGTGGAGTTTTCATGTTCTCCCCGTGTCTGCGTGGGTTTCCTCCGGGTGCTCCGGTTTCCTCCCACATCACAAAGATGTGCAGGGTCAGATGAATTGGCCATACTAAATTGCCCGTAGTATTAGGTAAAGGGTAAATGTAGGGGTATGGGTGGGTTTCGCTTCGGCGGGTCGGTGTGGACTTGTTGGGCCGAAGGGCCTGTTTCTACACTGTAATCTAATCTAATCTAGTTTCAATCTAAATCCTCCAGTTTCTGACCTCTCAGTTAATGAATAGCTCCTTCCTATCCACTCAATTCTCCAGCATTTTATCACTTCAATTAAATCTCACCTCATCCTCCTCGGAAATCATCCCCAGCCTGTCCAACCTTTCCTCAGAGCAGAAATTTTCCAATTGTAGAAATATTCTGATCAATCTCCTCTGTACCCTCTCTGGTGTGATCACATCAACCCTGGAATGTGAGGATCAGAAGTGTGTGCAGTACTTTAACTGCAGTCAAACGAGTGTTCTTGACATTTCCCTTGTCACCTCCGTGTTCTTGTGGTTGGCACTCACACAATAAATGTCTTGGATTTCCCACATGGAACTGGATGTGCACTCCATTGGGCTGGGATTCCCTACCATGTGTTTATTTGTTAACTAATCCTAAATTAACTTCAGATTAAAACAACATTATCAGCTACCCACCAATCAACTTCTTCCATTATACTCAAGTCAGCATACCTTTTAAACATCTCTTTAAAATTATTAGTATCTTGAAGAGAACTGTCCTCAGAACTCCAGCTGTGCTCTGACTTCATTCACAACTGGATTTGGTTGGACTGCAGATCTTAGATCTGTTCTGTTGTTTCCTAGATTGCTTCACTCTGTCTATCGCTTGCTGCTTATGCTGTTCGGCACACAAGTAGTCCTCTTTGAGAACTTCATCAGGTTAACACCTCAGTTTTAGGTATTCATGCTGCTGTAACTGACATGCCTCCTGAATTCTCTCAGTTGAATGAGGATTGATACTATAGTTTGATGGTACGAGGTAAGTTGGGGGATATGCGGGGCCGTGATTCTGTAAGTTTTGTTGGAGTACAATTCTATTGCTGTTGGTGGAAGGAAAGAGCTAAACTCTTACACTATTGGCCCATATACTACATGCAGTATCATGAACACTGATAGGCCAAGACATGAAATAAGAGCAACACTGTGCAATGATGCAGGATCACAACTGCAGTAAGGGGAGTTTAAGATCCAACTTGACACAGGATTAGGGAAAGAAGCAGCAGATCAGATTGTCTCATTCATAGTCACAAAGAGACTCTATGAGATTATTGTACTGTTGGGGGTGAGGGTGGAGGAGGTTGGGGAGATGGAGAGCCCTTCAAAAGAAACTAATCTGCCTGAGAGTTGTGAGATAGAATTGATTGTCATGCATTTAACAGAAAGCTAATTGAAACTGTTTTTATCCCCAAAAGATAACAAGACTGATGGTGCTTCCAATCATCACCAGAAACAAACCCCAGGATACATGGTTTGGAGATGGATGTCAATTTCCAATCAACATCAAACTCCTGCAATCATTGAGCAAACGTATGTGTGATTACCCAGTCCTGATGAACCAGAAAATCGCTGTTCACTCTGTGCAGATGGACAGCGATGTGGGGAAGTATTGGCCGAGTGATATTGTCGCGAGACAATTAATCTACAACTCGAGATAGTGTTCTGGAGACCTGGGTTCAAAGCCTGCTGCAGCAGATGGGGGACTTGAATTCAATTAAAAAAAACTTGTGAATTTAGAGTCTAATGATGACCATTAATCGATTGTCAGAAAAAACCATCTGGTTCACTAAGGCCCTTTCAGGAAGGAAGCTGCCATCCTTACCTGGTCTGGCCAACATTGTGACTTCAGACTCACAGCAATGTGGTTGACTCTTACCTGCCCTCTAGGCAATTAGGGATGGGCAGTAAATGCTGCCGGGCCAGCGACACCTTCATCCTGTGAATGAATAAAGGAACATAAACGTCTGTAGCCAGTGTGAATCTATGCATGTTCAACAATGTTGTGAACATTTCCAAAGCTAAGATCTCTATGTTCACAACTTTATGGGCTGCCAAAACCATTGTTCATTACTTGGCATGAAAAAGAGAAAAAAAATCCTTCAACTGTGGCTGTCAGTAAATTAACTGGTGTCTCAGTAGGATGGATGCCTGAGTGAATCCCTTCCCCCCCCCCCTACACACACACACAGAGCAGGTTCACAGCTCCCCAGTCTGACTGGTTTGGCCAGTTTCCAGGTGGGATGGGTAAATAATTCCCTTCTGGCATTCCCCACATTTCCAGAGTCGGTCCCTAGTGTGGCTGCACTGGTGTTTTGCCATTTCAGATAAATGCTCGCAGACTGTTACACACACCGTTAGCCCGCGCCCTACCCCCCCCCCCCCCCCCACCCCAAGAACCAGTATAAAGCAGTAAACATTATCCCCTGCTGTGGAGGGACAGCCTGTATTGGTCTGAGTAGGAACACTGAGTAGATTTACCTAAATAACAACTTAATCAGTGACCAGAGCAAGTTAAGCAAGTCCAAATAAAATGCATTATAGCACAGAAAGAGGCCCATCAAATCCAAACTGGCTCTCTGTAGCAGAATCCAATATTCTCATCCCCCCTACGTACCACAAACTCTGCAAGTTTATTGCCCTCAGAACTGATCTAATTGTTTTTATCAATCATTGATCTTCTCTACTTGCACCACCATAATAGGCAACATGTTCTGCATATTTCCAGCCAATACAGTCAGCAGAAACACTTGCTCATCTCCCGCTGTCTCAAAACCTTACATCTGACCTTAACTCTTGTGCCATCACCTATCAAACACAGATATTTTTGTCTGCTATATCTAGGTCTGTTATAATCTTATACAGCTCTATCAAAATATATATCCAACTTCTTCACTTCAAAGAAAGTCGCAATTTCTTCAAATCAATCCAGTGACTGCATTTTCTTCATCAGTGAACCACTCCAGTAAGTCTGAACGCCACAGACTGAAGATCACTCATCTCCTTCATAGTTGATGCCTATTTTGTTCCACAAATCCAGACGATGCAACAGCAGTAGCTTTATTATTGGACAGCCGCCGAGTGTCTACTTGTAGAGACTCTTCTTCATGAATCTCTGCGTTACCCACAGAGACAGTATATTTAATAGGAATTAGACAAAGGCATATCAGTCACATGGGCGATTGTCAACAGATAGTTTACAGTAGTTAATTATGACTTTACAAAGCTTGATGAATGACGATGTCCTGTGATAACGTGTGAATGGATTACAGAAATTGATAATCATATTGTTCATGATTATGTGTTGATGGGAAGAGATTAACGCAGAAGGGTTCTTCCTTCAGTAAATGGAGTATTCACTTACCTATGGTCATATGGAGGGTAGGTAAGATAATGGGAGTGGGAGGCAGTTTAACAGGGTTGTGCACAGGGCTCTCAGTCTTGTCTGAAAAGGGCAAATTCCTCTGTCTGGGGTTACGGGAGAATCCACATGTATGGCTGTAAGAGGTTCTATTTTGAGATACTATCAGCCTCCCCCTTCTGAGGTGTTCTGTCTGAATTCTATGAGTACAGGCCTTCGGTTGATGAAATAAGGGGAATGTTTAACCCTTGAAGAGGCATATTCCACTCAAAATATTATCTCTCGCTCCACACATTCTACCCCCTGGAAAACAGAACAGTGCAGCACTGGAATAATTGGCCCAACATGTCTGTGCGGACCATGATGCCATTCCAAACTAATTCCATCTGCCCGGACATGATCCATAAAACTGCCAACTTCTGCCAGCGTATGCGCCTGCCCAAATGCCTCTGAAGCATTGTGATTGTTTCTGCTTTTACCACCTCCCAGGACAGTACATTTTAGTCATCTACCGCATTTTGCATAAGAACCTTGCCTGACATAACTCCCTTTCAACTGTCACATGTTGTTGAAAATACTCAGCAGGTCTTGCAGCATCTGATAAAATAAAAATCTGTTGATGTTTCGGGTCCTTCCTCAGAAACGTGAAGTCTGATTAGATTAGATTAGATTACAGTGTGGAAACAGGCCCTTCGGCCCAACAAGTCCACACCGACCCGCCGAAGCGAAACCCACCCATACCCCTACATTTACCCCTTACCTAACACTACGGGCAATTTAGTATGGCCAATTCACCTAACCTGCACATCTTTGTGACTGTGGGAGGAAACCGGAGCACCCGGAGGAAACCCACGCAGACACGGGGAGAACGTGCAAACTCCACACAGTCAGTCGCCTGAGTCGGGAATTGAACCCGGGTTTCTGGCGCTGCGAGGCAGCAGTGCTAACCACTGTGCCACCGTGCCGCCCACGGATTTCTCTTTACAGATGCTTCCAGACTTGTTAAGCATTTCCAGAAGCTTCTGTTTTTGTTTCTGATTTACAGCATCTGCTGTTCTCTCGGTTTTTATTTTCTTTAAATTTCCCCCTGTCCCCTGAAATCTATGGCCTCTAGAATTTGTCATTTCTACCTTGGAAAAAGATTCAGATTATAGAACATAGAGCATAGAACAATACAGTGCACAACAAGCCCTTCGGCCCTCAATGTTGCTCCGATCTGTGGAATTTTCTCAACTCGTCCCCCTACACTATCCCAAAATCATCCATGAGCTTATCTAAGGATTGTTTAAAACTCCCTAATGTGGCTGAGTTGACTACCTTACCTGGTAGAGAATTCCACACACTTACCACTGTCTCTGTGTAAAGAATTTGCCTCTGACATCTGTCTTAAATCTATCACCCCTCAATTTGTAGTTGTGCCCTCTCGTACACGCTGTCGTCATCATCCTAAGAAAAATACTTTCACTGTATACCATATCTAATCCTCTGATCATCGTGTATGTCTCTATCAAATCCCCCCTTAGCCGCCTTCTTTCCAATGAGAACAGATCCAAGTCTCTCAGCCTTTCCTCATAAGACCTTCCCTCCAGACCAGGCACCATCCTGATAAATCTCCTCTGCACCTTTTCCAATGCTTCCGCATCCTTTTTGTAATGGGGCGACCAGAACTGTACACAATGTTAAAACTGTGGCCGCACCAGCATTTTGTATAGTTGCAGCATGATATTGCGGTTCCAGAACTCAATCCCTCTACCAATGAAACCTAACACGCCGTATGCCGCCTTAACAGCATTATCCACCTGGGTGGCAACTTTCAGGGATCTATGTACATGGACTCCGACATCCCTCTGCACATCCACACTACCAAAAATCTTTCCATTGACCCAGTACTCTGCCTTCCTGTTATTCTTCCCAAAGTGCATCACCTCACATTTAGCTGCATTGAAGTCCACTTGCACCTCTCAGCCCAATTCTGCAGTTTATCTAAATCCCCCTGCAACCTGTAACATTTTTCCAAACTGTCTACTACTCCACATACTTTAGTGTCATCTGAAAATTTACTAATCCATCCACCTATGCCTGCGTCTAAGTCATTTATAAAAATGACAATCAGCAGTGGTTCCAAAACAGATCCTTGTGGAACACTACAAGTAATTGGGCTCCAGACTGAATATTTTCCATCAACCACCACTCGCTGCCTTCTTTCAGAAAGCCAGTTTCTAATCCAAACATCTAAATCACCCTCAACTCCATGTCTCTGCATTTTCTCCATCGACATACCATGTGGAACCTTATCAAAGGCTTTACTGAAGTCCATGTATACCACGTCAACTGCCCTCGTCTCATCTAAATGCTTGGTCACCTTCTCAAAAATCTCAATGAGATTTGTGAGACACGACCTGCCCTTGACGAAACCATGTTGACTACCTGAAATCAAATTGTTGCTTTTTAGATGATTATAACTATTATCTTTTATAATCTTTTCCAAAACCTTTCCTACAATGGAAGTAAGGCTCACTGGTCTATAATTACCTGGGTCATCTCTGCTGCCCTTCTTGAACAAGGGCACAACATTTGCTATCCTCCAGTCCTCAGATACTAAACCCAAAGACAATGATGACTCAAATATCAAAGCCTAAGGCTCTGCGATCTCCTTCTTAGCTTCCCAGAGAATCCACTGATAAACCCCATCCGGCCTGGGGACTTGTCTACTTTCACTCCTTCTAGAATTGATAACACCTGTGCTTAACTAACCTCAATCCTTTCTCGTCTAATATCTCGTACCACATTTTTGTCCTCTACAATATTCTCCTTTTCCTGTGTAAACACCGATGAGAAATGTTCATTTAACACTTCTCCGATCTCTGCAGGGTTCACACTCAGCTTCCAACTTCTGTCTTTGATTAGCCCTATTCCTACCCTAATCATTATTTTATTCTTCACATACCTTTCGAAAATTTCAGGCTTATCCTTTAATCTGTTTGCTAAAGACTGCTCGTGTCCTCCATTTGCTTTTCTTAACTCTCTCTTTAAATCCTTCCTAGCTGATCTATAACTCTCTATTGCTTCATCTGTACCATTTTGCCTCATCAACACATAAGCCTCTTTCTTCTCCTTACCAAGATATGCAGTTTCTGTAGTAAACCATGGTTTACAAACTCTGTTTGTGCCAGTTGGGTCACCCCACAGCCATTGACTTTCCAAAGACAACAATCCAAGATTTTCCAACCTCTCCCAATCCAGGCAACATCCTGGTAAACCTGTTTCCACCTTCCCAAAAGCCTTCACATTCTACCTATAATATTTTGATCAAAACGGCACACAATACCCCAAAAGTGGCCTGATTATAGTTTTATATTCACTCTCCTGACAAAAGAAGTCAAGCCTGCCATTCACCTCCTTCACCACTTTCAGGGATCTTTCAGCTTGCAACTGAAGATCCCTCTGTATATCAGTGCTGCTCAGGGCCCTTCCGTTTATTGTATACATTCCTCTTGCGATGTGTCTTCCAAACCCCATCACCTCACACTTGTCTGAATTAAAATATATCTGCAATTTCTCCACAAAACTTTCTGACTCATGTCTTTCTTGCTGTATCCTTTGACATCATTCTTCACGATTCACAACTTCAACAGTTTGTGCCATCTACAAACTTGCTAATTAAATCGTTTACATTTTCAAACTTTTCATTTATATACATTACAAGCAACAGATGTCTCAGTTCTGATTCTTGTGGAACAGCACTAGCCATAGACCTCAAGCCAGCAACATGCCCCTGCACAACTGTTGCTGGGAGAAATATCAAAGAGGAGCCTTGAGTTCTGTGCTGAGCAGCATGACCAACGTGTATTCAGAGCTCCTTACTAATACATGATGGGAGAGGTCTCTCTCTCTGTCTCCCCCAGATAAGTCCAGCATTTTGATGTATTTACTTAATACGTTCCAGTAATATCTTCCCCCTGACCTTAACTTCAGGGCTTGGAATGGTCAGCTCGGATATTTCCATGTTCCCTTTCCCAGTCTCGGATTCTCTCAGCTCATGCAGCTGCTTTGCCAGTTCTTACACAAATGGTTTAACCTTATTCTTGTCATTGCACATCTCCAGCCTGCCACGACCACATGTCTCTGCCCCCCCGCCCCCAACTACCATACCCTATGGCATCTGCATAGTCCATCCAGTCACTAATTCAAAGGGGGACAGCCCCGTCCGCCTTCCTGGGGTTGTCCACAATTTCATTAGGCTGGTGGGGAGTACGCTAACCCATCGCTGTCCTGTCTCTGAGAGAGCCTCAGTCAGACTAGCTTTCAGTGTCTGCGTCATTCCTTCTACTGTCCCAGAGCTCTGGGGGTGGCATGGGGGATGGAATTTCTGTTCAGTACCAAACAGGGCACATAGCTCTTTAGCTATGTTCCCTGTAACATTTTTCCCTTGGTCAGAATCTGCAGGGGAATGCTTCCACCCACTGAGTAAACCTATTTATTAAAACCCAGCATGACTTCCTTCCCAGGGATTGGGATGGGTGTGTGTGTAAAATCCATCTGTAATTGTTCCCATGGGCCCCTGGGTCCCTGCTGCTGCCTCCATTTTATCCTGATTGCTTTCCCTGGCTCACACTGTGAACAGACTACACACCTTCGACAAAACCTTGCAGTATTTCTCCCTGTTCCAGGCAAGGATTGGAGTGGATCATCTGATATTGCATTTTATCCTCCCCAATATGGGCCAGCCCATGATATGTTTTTAATAATGTTTGTCTTATACAGTGTAGTGGCACTGCTGGATAATCCAGACTCTGTCGTGTCCTATTACTGCCCCACCCTTTTCCCATTCCTATTTCTCCTGTTGTGGGACTGTTTCTGGGAATATCTTTAAACCTCCTCTCTCACGTCTGAAGCTACGCCCATTGCCATCTCCTCAAATGTCTGCACTGTTTCAGTCAGCATTTCACTTATAAGACTATTAAAGGATTGGATACTTTGGAGACATGAAGCATGTTTCCGCTGATGGGTGAGTCCTGAACCAGAGGACACAGTTTAAAAATAAGGGGTAGGCCACTTAGAGCAGAGTTGAGGAGAAACTCCTTCACCCAGAGAGTGGTGGGTGTATGGAATGCACTGCCCCAGAAGGCTGTGGAAGCCAAGACTGGATACTTTCAAGAAAGAGTTGGATAGAGCTCTTCAGGGTAGTGGAATCAAGGGTCATGGGGATAAGGCAGGAACAGGATACTGATTGAGGATGATCAGCCATGATCATAATGAATGGTGGTGTTGGCTGGAAGCGCAGGAGGGCCTACTCCTGCGCCTATTGTCTATTCACCTGCCTTACCCACATACTCACTGCCCTGTTGGTGTGAGGTTTCTACTTTCCTGTGAGCTATAACCTTCATTATTGCTGCTTCACTGGGAAAGTTAGCTGCTTCCACAAACTCTCTGACCTGTCCTTCATGCTCTATGTGCCACCAGACAGGGTGATGTACCCTCACCGACCCCAGGCCATCACTTGGTCATGAACTATACCAAAGACATGCTGTCTGTCTGTGTATATGCTGACTCCCTGACCCCTGGCTAATGTCAATGCTTCTGTCAGGGCTCGTGATGGTTCTGCCATTTCTGGGTAATTCTCCACAAAAGTCCTCCAATAATTAAACAATCCTAAAGTTTGCCTTATCCCCTTCACGGTGTGCGGGTGGATAGTTTTGAAATCATGGTCTTTCGTTCCACTGGGATTGTCCCCCTCCCTTCCTGATTTGATCTCCCTGATGTGATGTCCCAGGTACATATCTCCCTACGTTCTCACGTTCTGTGGGTTAATTTTAAGGCCGGCCTGCCTGACCTGACCCAATACTCTGTGTAATATCCGGATATGTTCTTTCTCACCAACTGAGGTAATGAGGTGATGTTCAGATTAAATCAGCAAATTCCTAAGCCATGTATCGGTGGGATATACTGGAATATTATGGGATCCCTGAGGTAACTGGATCCAGGTCTACTGCATCCCTCAAACAGTCAATACTAGCTTATTCTGCCGTTCCAGGACAACAGGAAACCCATTCACAATATGAAGGGCTGAGACTGTATCCTGTTGCAATTTTAATCCATTAAATAAAGTGGTGTGGTTCGCTACTGTAGGATACTCCTTAGTGGTGGATTTACTGAGGGAGATATACTCAATTGTGAGGTAGGATGAGCCGTTCGGCTTCTGTGAGTTAGTCTGGGATACTGTTGGTCTGACTATTCCCTACTTCTCTCAATCTGTTACTGTCACAATTATTGCCTCCTCAGCCCCAGCTTTAATGGAATCCGGTTTGTGTGGAGAGTGAGAGCGCCCTCGATCTTTACAGGATCTACAGATAATAACCCACATTCCTGTTTGAGTTACCCGCACTGCTATTTGGGTCCGAGCTATAACTCCCCAGATTCTCTGATTGTTCAAGTCTCCCTGCAAGGTAACTACTCTGGAGATGTCGCCTCTCCTTTGCTTCCTGTCCCGGGCCTGGCCAGGTTGTTCCCATATTACAGTTTGTGTCTCGACATCAATAGTTGCTCTGAACTGTTCTAAAATGTCAACTCCCAGAATGGTCCCTTCCTCAGTTTCACACTCCCATATCTGAATATATTTTGCCATATCCATGATCTGCATGACAGGTTTATTTCATCCAGCTTCCTCGATTCCCTCTCCAACTGCTCTCATTTTAGTAATTGAGGGGTGAGGGGCAAATCCGTATCGGTAACTGATATAGATGCTCCTGTATTAATATTATGTTCTGCTGGTTCCCAAACAAAGCATCAATGAATATTCATGTACCTACGTGAACACATGCACACACACAATGTGAACATCTGTCTCCCTCTCTCTGCCTCCGTTCCTTGGCTATGTGCCCTTTCATGCTTCAAATGTAACATTGTGGGTCTGGTTACCCTCCCTGTACTGCAGCTATTTCCCTGTGTTTCTGAGTTTGCCTCAGCTCTCATGGCCCAATTCAGAATGTGGTTAGAATTATCTCCCACTGGCAGTCCCATGTTTATAATTACAGTTAAATGGGTCCCAGTTTAAAAACAACAAACTGATATCATCATCACAGGTTGGGGTTTGGTAATCCCCTGTGGTCCGTACATACTTCAGGTTTCCTCTCTGTATGATCCTCGATATTACCCTTGGTTCCCTGAGTCACCAAGGTTATTTTAGCCCATTCATCCTGTCCTCTCCCCAGTGTGTCCCTGTAATATCTGTAAATGCCTGGAGGCACTGATCGGCTGTGAACTGGGGGGAACCGGCTCACACCCTCACCCTCTCATTGCAGGGACAGGTTCTGCTGTACACATCGGGTCATCTTGGCCTAAAAGATTTTGGCCTGACACCATCATCGGTGAGACTGTACCTCAACTAATTCATCCATATTCTCCCAATAACGCCCATTATTACCATTTCTCTATCAGGCTGGGTATTAATTCACCAACACTTGTTGTTTAGCCGGGTAAATGGTTCAGGTTTAGTTTCTGTCAGTTCCCTTTCTTGCCCCCTCCTGTCTATCCAAATTTGAGCTTTGATGCCCAACGGTGCCATAGACACGGCCTTCTGGGCCTTGCAGTGCGGTGGGTGATCCCACCCATTGCCGTCCCTCTGTCCATACATGGGCGCTTTGTCATCGAACCTGTTCCAGTCAGTGTCACCATCCTCATTGCCTTCTGAGGAGAGTGGGAGACTCGGTACCTCCCCCACTGTTACTACCACCTGGCCCTTTGGCTTTCAGTCCTCATTTGTTCCTGTTTCCCATAATAAAATAACACATCCTGTCATTCCTGGAATAAAACAGAGCAAAATGTGAATTTGGTTTGACTTGAAACATTAATAATTTGATATTCACTTTACATATCTATAGAGGTGAAAATTCTACTGTGATTATTGACGTGATTTTAACGTGATCATACAGTGAAAATAACTGATAATCAACGACAATGAATGAACTGAATAATATGTGATTATTTGTACAAATTCTTGCAATGTAAATTCAATTTTATTTAATACTTGTCACCTATTACACCATGGGCGTTGTTATTAGGGAATAAAGTAATGCAAGGATATCAGAGAAAATAAAAAAGACTTTAATTTTAGCTTCACTGCAAAAATGAACCAAACCAATATTTGGAAATATGGTTAAACTACATAACAAAGTTTCCAGTGTCATTATTAACATGAAAACTGCTTTAGTTTGCAAGTTGTTTTGTACTAAGAATAATTGGAAATGAATTGTCATTATGAATTGACCATTTAAAATATATTTTGAAGAGAATAGTCAGATATATTTTTTGGAGGAAATTAGGAAAGGAAATAAATATGTATACATTGGTACTAATAGTTTTAAAGTGTTTGGAAGTTGACTGGGATTATTTAATTGAGAGAGGCTGCATGATTATAAAGACTATTCATCTTTTTCATTGCATTGTAGGTTTCACTAGAATCTGTTGTGGTCTAAGTTCTTGTTGTGTGCAATGGACTGTCACTAATAGCTTAATTAACCTGTGAGTTTCAGATCAGGTTTCCTTTGTCTGTAAGTCAGTCTGTAAGTGCGCGACACATCTGCTTTTCTGAGGGGAAACAGACACTCTTTTCAAAGGAAATAAGTGGCAGTTCAGTCTGAGAATGGTGGCTACCACACACCATAAACTGGGAAGTGTTTTTCTGAAGGATTTCATTGTCTATCTATAAATCTAATGGTACCTGTGTTTATCAGTTTGTGGAGAATTCAGCACCTTTGTTTTGAGCTGTCCTTATACAAGCAGTTGGTTCATTAAATCTTTGCCAAGAATGTTGTTTACTTTCCCCTTTTTCTGTGATTCTGCAGATTCGAATATTCTGAGAGTCAGTAATGTTCAGTAACTGAGCATTGAATGATTTTGAATCTAACAGAGCAGTTTCCTTGTTTTCAGCTCATTATTCACTTTTTTTTATTTCCTGGTTGTGTTGAATGTTCCAGAAACAGTCTGTGAGCAATGTTTTCATTCACTTGTGTTGGAGTCAGAGACACCACGTGGTCCGTCAGTTTCAGGCCGATTGATCAGTTTGTCTGTCCGATGAGATGGTGGTCTCCTTCTCAGGTTCCGATGGCTCACATGAGCGTCAGTCCATCAGTTGCTGAAACCCTCCATGCAGCATTTGTTGCCTCTCACCGTAACTACTCCAATACAGTCCCAGCTTGTCTCCCACATTCTACCTCCATTCGACCTCCATGATCACTTCAGATTCTACTGTCTGTGTCCTTGCAGCAAGTTGTGTTAGACACCTACTTCAGTTTTAACCTGATCTATATTATGTTCAGGAAGATCATTTCCAAATTTGGTTCACTGCTTTTAAACCTACCCGGTCCTTCCCTGCGTAGTTCCACACCTCCCTGAGGTATCTGCATTTAACCAATTCCATCTGTGTGAGTGTTTCTTCTTTTATTCTCCTCCCTTTTGGTGGCTTTAGTTTCAGCTGCCTTGAACCTAAACTTGGTCATTCTTTTCCCCATTCCCTTCAATTCTCCTCCATTCTATCAGCTCTCCTTAATTTCTACCAGTTTGATCAAGGTTTTGGTTTCCACCCTTAAAACCGTCCCTTTGTAGCTCGGTAACAGCCCCGTGGTATCGTTGCCGAAGTGTTAATCCAGAGACCCAAGAAATATTCTGGGGACCTTGATTGGAATCCCATCACCGCAGATGTGGAAGTTGATTTCAATACAACTCTAGAATTATAAGCCTATTGATGAAATTATCTCAATTGTGGGGCTGTATCTGCGAAGGACTTTAAACTTTCCTTACTCGCTTCTGTAGCTACTGCCACTGCCACTTCCCCAAATGTCTGCCCTGTTTCAGTCAGTATTTTACCTGCCTTACCCACATACTCACTATGCCGTTGGTGTGGGGTTTCTACTTCCCCGTGAGCTCTAATCTTCATTATTGCCGTTTCACTGAGATAGTTAGCTGCTCCCACTAACTCTCTGACCTGTACTTCGTGCTCTATGTGGCCCCCAGACAGGGTGATATACCCTTACCGAGCACAGGCCAACACATGGTCATGAACAATACCAAAGGCATGCTGACTGTCTGTGTACATATTGAATCCCTGACACCTGGCTAATGTCCGTGCTTCTGTCAGGGCTTTTGATGGTTCTGCCAATTCTGGAGAATTCTCCACAAAATTCCCACAGTAATTAAACAATCCTAAAGTTTGCCTTACCTCCTTCACGGTGTAGGGGTGGATAGTTTTGAAATCATGGTCTCTCGTTCCGCTGGGATGTTCCCCTCTTCCTTCCTGATTTGATCTCCCTGATGTGATGTCCCAGGTACATCTCTCCCTACCTTCCCACTCTCTGTGGGTCAATTTTAAGCCCGGCCTGCCTGACGTGACCCTATATTCTGTTTAATATCTGGATATGTTCTTTCTCACCAACTGAGGTAATAAGGTGTTGGTAAGATCAATGTGACTAAATCCATCAGCCATATATCGGTGGGATATAGTGCAATATTGTGGGATCCCTGAGGTAACTGGATCTAGGAGTACTGTTTTCCTCAAACAGTAAATGCCAGCCTATTCTGGGATTCCAGGTCCACAGGTATGGACCAGAACCCATTCACAATATAAAGGGCTGTGACTACATCCTGTTGCGATTTCAATCCATTAAATACAGTGGTGTGGTTTGCTAATGTAGGATACTCTTTAGTGGCGGATTTACTGAGGGAGGTAGACTCAATAGTGAGGTGGGAAGAGCCGTCCGGCTTCTGTGAGTTAGTCTAGGATACTGTCAGTCTGACTAAATCCTGCTTCTCTCAATCTGTCACTGTCACAATTACTGCCTCCTGGCCCCAGCTTTGATGGGATTCTGTTTGTGTGGGAAGTGAGAGGGCCCTCGATCTTTACAGGATCTACAGATAATAACCCAAATTTCTGTTTGAGTTCCCCACACTGCTTTTTGGGTCCTAGCTATAACTCCCCAGATTCCCTGATTGTTCAAGTCTCCCTGCAAGGTAACTACTCTGGAGATGTCACCTCTCCTTTGCTTCCTGTCCCGGGGCTGGCTAGGTTGTTCCCATATTACAGTTCGTGTCTCTACATCAATAGTTGTTCCTAACTGTTCTAAAGTGGCAACTCCCAGAATGGTTCCTTTCTCAGTTTCACTCTCCCATATTTGAATACATTTTGCCATAACCGTGGTCTGCGTTGGGAGAGTTTTATTTCATCCAGCTTCCTCGATTCCCTCTCCGATTGCTCTCATTTTATTAATTGAGGTGGTAAGGGGCAAATCCATATCGGTAACTGATATAGATGCTTCTTTTATTAATATTTGTTCTGCTGGTTGGCAAACACTGCATCAAAGAATATTCATGTGCCTAGGTGAACGCATGCACACACAAAATGTGAACATCTATCTCCCTCTCTCTGCCTCCGTTCCTTGGCTATGTGCCCTTTCCTGCTTCACTTGTAACATTGCCAGTCTGGTTACCCTCCCTGTACTGCAGCTATTCCCCTGTGTTTCTGGGTTTGCCTCAGCTCTCATGGTCCAATTCAGAAGGAATTATAGTCACCCACTGGGAGTTCAATGTTTGTAATTACAGTTAAATGGGGACCCAGTTTAAATACATCAAACCGATTTCATCATCACAGGTTGGGTTCGGTAATCCCCCATGATCCTTACACACCTCAGGCTTCCACTTTCTATGATATTCTATATTACCCTTGGGTCCCTGAGTCACCAAGGTTACTTTTTCCCATTCAGCCTGTCCCCTCTCCAGTGCGTCCCTGCAATATCTGTAAATGTCTGGAGCCACTGATTGGCTGTGCATTTGGGGGAACCGGCTCACACCCCTCACGCTCTCATTGCAGGGACAGATTCTACTGTACACGTCAGGGCATCTTGGCCTGAGAGATTTTGACCTGACACCATCATCAGTGAGACTGTGTACCTCAACTAATTCATCCATATTCTCCCAATAAGGCCCATTATTGCCATCTCTCATTCAGGCTGGATGTTCATTCACCAACATCTGGCGATCAGCTGGGTAAACGGTTCATGTTTGGTTTCTGTCAGTTCCCTTTGTTGCTCCCTACTGTCTGTCCAATTTTTAGCTTTGATGCCCAGCAATGCCATGGATACGGAATTCTGGGCCTTATGGGGCAGTGGGTGATCCCACCCATTGTCGTCCCACTGTCCACACGTGGGCACTTTGTCATCTAACCCATTCCAGTCAGTGTCATCATCCTCACTGTCTTCTGAGGAGAACGGGGCTCTAGGTACCTCCCCCGCTGAAACTAACACCTGGCCCTTTGGCTTTAAGGCCTCACGTCTGAGAGTCACCACCTTCACTTGTTCCTGTTTCTCATAATAATGTAACACATCCTGTCATTCCTGGAATAAAACAGAGCAAAATGTAAATTTGGTTTTACTTGAAATAAGAATAATTTGACATTCACTCGACATATCTATAGAGGTGAAAATTGTACTGTGGTTATTTAAGTAAATTTAAAGTGATCGTCAACGACAATGAATGAACTGAATAATATGTGATTATTTGTTCCAGTTCTTGCATTGAAAATTCAATTTTATTTAATACTTGTCATCCATCACACCATTGGGCATTGTTATTAGGGAATAAAGTAATGGAAGGATATCAGAGGAAATAAATAGACTTCAATTTTAGCTTCAATAATGAACCAAAACAATATTTGGAAATATGGATAAACTACATAACAAAGTTTCCAGTGTCATTATTGACATGAAAACTATTTTAGTTTGCAAGTTGTTTTGTTCTGAGAATAATTGGAAATGAATTGTGATTATGAATTGACCATTTAAAATATATTTTGATGAGAATAGTCAGATATATTTTTTGGAGGAAATTAGGAAAGTAAATAAATATGTATACATTGATATTAATAGTTTTAAAATGTTTAGAAGTTGACTGGGATGATTTGATTGAGAGAGGCTGCATGATTATAAAGAGTAATTCACCTTTTTCATTGCATTGTTGGTTTCACGAGAATCTGTTGTGATCTAAGCTCTTGTTATGTTCAATGGACTGTCACTAATAGCTTAATTAACCTGTGAGTCTCAGATCAGGTTTCCATTGTCTGTAAGTCAGTCTGAAAGTGCGCGACACACCTGCTTTTCTGAGGAGAAACAGATACTCTTTTCAAAGGAAATAAGTGGCAGTTCAGTCTGAGAATGGTTTCTACCACACACCATAAGCAGGGAAGTGTTTTTCTGAAGAATTTCATTGTCTATCTATAAACTGATGGTACCTGTTTTTGTCAGTTTATGGAGGATTTAGCCCCTTTGTTCAGAGCTGTTTTTATACAAGCAGTTGGTTCATTATGTCTTTGCCAAGAATGTTGTTTACTTTCCCCTTTTACTATGATTCTGCAGGTTAGAATATTCTGAGCGTCAATAATGTTCAGTAACTGAACATTGAATGATTTAAACTCAAACAGAGCAGTGACTTTATTTTCAGCTAATTATTCACTTTCCATTTCCTGGTTGTGTTGAATGTTACTGAAACAGGCTCTGAGCAATGTTTCCATTCACTTGTGTTGGTGACACTGACAGCCACGTGGTCAGTCAGATTCAGGCTGATGGATCAGTTTCTCTGTCCTATTAGATGGTGGTCACTTGCTCAGTTTCCGATGGCTCACCTCAGCATCAGTCCATCAGCTGCTGAAACCCTGCATCCAGCATTTGTTCCCTCTCACCATGACTAATCCAATACAGTCCCAGCTTGTCTCCCAAATTCATTTCCACATACTCATGATCACCTCAGATTCTACTGTCTGTGTCCTTGCAACAAGTTGTGTAAGACACCTACTTCAGTTTTAACCTGATCTATATTATGTTCAGAAAGATCATTTCAAAATTTGGTTCACTGCTTGTTCAGGACCTTCCTGAAGAATGGCCCATTCCCGAAACGTCGAATTTCCTGCTCCTTTGATGCTGCCTGACAAGCTGCTCTTTTCCAGCAACACATTTTCAGTTGTAATTGTAGTAACCAGTTAATTACAAGTTACTGGCAAAATATTTTAAGAGGAGCTGCTATTGGTGGTAGAAATGCTGCTGGTTGGTGTAAGAGAGGGCTGGGGTGAATACTGTACTCGGTTTCGATGAGAAAGTTGAGCAATGTAAGATTCTTTTATCTTTGTTAATAAGAAAAGGCAGAGATTGCAGCTCGGACATCCACAAGCATCCACCCTCACCACCACTGATGCTCATTAGCAGCATGCCAATCAAGCAGGCTGCTTTATTCCAGATGGTATCAAGTTTCTTGAGTGTTGTTAGGGCTGAACTCATCCAGGCAAGTGGGGAGTATTCCATCACACTCCTGACTTGTGCCTGGTAGCGTTTGGACAGGATTTCAGGAGCCAGGAGTTTAATTACTCTTGTAGCCACTGTGTTTATATGGTGAGACCAATTCAGTTCCTGATCAATGATTATCCACAGGATAATGATGATGATGGGTGTTCAGTCATGGTAACACCATCGAATTTCAAGGGATGGTGGTTAGGTTATTTCTTATATGTGATAGCCTGCATTTGTGTGGCATGTATATTACTTGCCTCCTGTAAGCCCAAGCCTGGATATTGTCCAGATCTTGTTGTACTTGGACTTGGAATGCTTCAGTACCAGAGGAGTTAATTAATTATTGACATTAAATAGTCATGAGTTGATGCAAATTCCTTTTTGTATCAAATGCCATGGACTGTATCTTGTGGTCACTCTCATATTCTCTTTCACTATCTTTTTATTTTCTTCTTAATTCAGACACAAATGTTTGAACATCGATCAGAATAAAGTTACATAAATTAAAAACACATGTTTCTACACGTAAACTAATTGAATGAAATACATTATTTCTGCATTTTATCAAAAAAATAAATTATTTACAATCACTATTGAATGGCTCATTTATTGTCCTCAATCCATAAATCTAGGTATTATATTTCAGTCTTCAGTTTACCGATCTTAATGTACGTCTAATCAACATCATAGCAATGTGTTTTTAAAATATTGAGTCAATTTATTTGTTCAGAATACAACATTTATTAGGAATTCATTATCCTTATAATAATTGCAGAATAATTTGTTTGTCTTTCTTACGTGTATAGTCAGATCTATATATTATTTTAATCAATATTTTAATTTAATCCATTGCAGCAATGCTATTGTTTTCAGGTCAACTATCCCACAATGAAACCAATCATTTTGCATCCAACACGCTTTGCAAACTGACTTTTGCTCATTTAAATGATCACAGTAATCTCACCTTATGAATTCAGAGAACTATAACTACTTTTCACTGCAATAATTCCTGTTCATGTCTGCGCATTGCACAGTCATGTAGCAAAATTAAATGTCTCCTTCTTCTAAGTGTACTGATAGATTTTCGAAAATCTAAGTGTTGCTAATATCTAATTATTGTCAGTTCAGTAGGGGGTATAAATGTGTAATAATGGCTCAGTACATGAAGTAATGTGAAGATATTACAATGTACAAACTCACAATCATTGTGAATATCAATTTTTATTTTAACCATGGAAACACATTTGAATTGATTCAATTATGTTTCACTTCAATGCTCACATTCATTGTATTTCTAATCACAATAAGAGCGAAATATTTCATGTGACAAAATTATTTAAAATTCATGTCACTTTTATATGGACACAAGATAGAATTAACACCCGTTTGTTCTTTTCTTTACCAATCACAGTGAAGTTTGAATTGTAGAATGTTAGACTGATACAGCACGGAAACAGCCCATTCAGCCTAACTTGGCATTCC
Organism: Chiloscyllium plagiosum; assembly: GCF_037043375.1. NCBI lineage: Eukaryota > Metazoa > Chordata > Chondrichthyes > Orectolobiformes > Hemiscylliidae > Chiloscyllium > Chiloscyllium plagiosum. The sequence continues at coordinate 76,404,012 of NW_028270167.1, forward strand.
GGCCAGGTTTCCGTAACTAAACTAGTCCCATTTCCCTGTGTTTGTCCCATACCCCTTTGGACGTTTTCGATCCAATAAACTCTCCAAAAGTCTTTTAGATGTTGTAACTGTACCAGGCACTGCCCTTCCTCTCACAGCTCATCCCAATATGTGAAACACACAGTGTGGAAAAGTTGCCCCTCAGATCCCTTTTAAATCTTTGCCCCTCACCTTAAATATTATTTACACCGTAGAATCTTTCAGACTGCAAAGTTATTAAAAGTTGAGAGGTATTTAGAAGCAGCGTAATAACATGCATACTTTAATCAGTGACGTGAAGCAAATACATTCAAGATGTTGTGACCATTACAATGAACAACAGTTACAAGTTGAGACAATGTTGGTTGAAAAGCAATTCAATCGCCACTTAGATATTTTCTACTCAACTCTGAGGTGTTTTGACACATCTCTGTTGAAGGTGGGAATTGAATCCCAGCTCCCTGGTCTACTAGCACAGACATTACCGGAGTCCTCCATAATATTCCCCTGCAGGAAGAGCAGGACGATAATCGCATACTTACTGTGTTTATTCACAGGGAAAACTACTCAGATATGTTTTGTTATAATTGGACTAGGATTGTTTTAGACAGTTCCATAGTTTAATGGAACGATAAAAAGAATTAGTAATTTCTAATAATGAAGGAACGAAGCAACAATGATCTTAAATAAACATAGATCTCATGATAATCAAGTAAGTCAATATGTTTGAAGCAGTTATTCATCTGCATAAATTAAAATTAACCTGCTTTGTAATGCACATGAAATGGAAATAAAGCATTAGTCATTCAATGTGACTACTCAGTGAAAGACAACTTTCCTCATTTTCAAAATAATGTGATTGCTAAAAATGCAAGATTTATTGTAAAAGCATAGAACAAACATTTGTTAATTCTGGTTTATTTACACAATAAACTCGTAAAATTTAAATAATATTTAACATGAAAAATACTCAGCTCTTATTGTAATAATCTGAAATGTAGAAATGTTAGAATTGAAGTGAAATACAATCAATACAAGAATGTAAAAAAAAACTGTGGGTGCTGGAAATCACAAACAAAATCAGTAATTGCTGGAAAATGACACAACAGGTCTGGCAGCATCTGTGGGGAGAAATCAGTGTAAATACCTTTGGGCCAATGACCTTTCTTCAGACTGCATTTTTGTTCACAACCAATTCAATCCAGCTAAGCTTCCCCACTTAAAATTATTTTTGCTAAGATTAAGAGACTGTAGAGTGCCATATTGTTTGCATCGGTTGATGTATTGAGCCATAGCTCCACATCTACAGCTGGAGATGTTGGATTTCAACAATGATTACCGATTAGACATTGAAAATAATTAGTTTTAAAATGGTTGATAACAAATTTAAGAATGATGAGAAATCCCTTATTGCAATGTGATTGTGCAATATGTTGTGAAAATATGAAATATTTATGTGAAAAATAGTTAACCATCTCTTAATTGATAAAACTGATTAATGATCCTTCCATTAATATGATAATTCAAATGAAAGAGAATGAGATAGTTACTATGAGTGTTGGGTGAGAAAACGTTGGTTGATTGCAGGTGTGTTGACCTGAAAAGAATGTTAATATTTCATTATGATACTGGCACTAAGAAATAATGGATTCAACTAAAATGTGAATCTCATGATGGTGTGTGAATTGAAATAACAATTAAATAATAATTAATGTTAGAACTCAACACTTAAAATAATTCAATGTATTCAAAGCAGTTTGTCCTGCATATTAATTAAGATCAGTAAACTGAGAATTAAAACATTGGGTTAATTTATAACCAAAAAAATCACACCTTAGAAGATTATTCATCAGAATTGTTCTGTCATTGAAAAAACCTCATTTCTTCAAGAATTCTGCATTTCCCTCATTTTCTGTCTTTTTTCCACAGGTATCTGTACTGGAACCCTTTTGTTTGTGATACAAATATATTGCAGTGAAACGGAATAAAATCTAATTGAGGGAGTTAATAAGATTGCAGATGATATAGCGTTCAGTGCAGTTGGGGACAATGTAGAGGGTTGTCAAATAATGCAGCAGGAAAAAGATAAATTGCAGATATGGGCAGATGAATTAAAGGTGAGGTTTAATCCATACAAGTGTGAGGTGTCTCACTTTGGAAGCTCAAATGTTAAGGAAAAGTAGATAGTTAATGGCAGGACGCGAACAGCTTTATTATTCAAAGGGATTTTGGCGTTCAAGACCATGGCTCCTTGAAAGTGACCATGCAAGTAATTAGGTGGTTAGGAAGGCAAATGGCGTGCTTGCCTTTATTGGTCAGGGAACTCTTTACAAGAGGCAGGAAGTCATGTTGTAACTTTATAAGACTTTGGTTAAGGCATACTTGAAGAATTGTATTCACTTTTATTCGTCACATTACAGGATGGATATGGAGGCTTTGGAGAGGGTACAGGATGCTGCCTGGATTCGGAGAGGCGAGAAAAACTCAGATTGTTTTTTGTGGAGTGGCGGAGACTGAGGGAAGACTTGATGGATATCTGTACAATCATGAGATACACAGTTAGGGTTGATGGTCAGAAAGTTTTTCCCAGAGTTGAAGCGTTAAAATCTATGTGACATGCGTTTTAGGTTGAGGGGGAATGTTCAAGGGGCACGTAAGGGGCAATTTGTTTTTACACAGGGAGTGGTAGGTGTCTGGAATGAACTTCCAGGGTTGAGGTGGAGGAAGATACATTAAGGCTCTTTAATGTTCATTTCGATAATTTGGAAGGAAATGGACCAAGAGTAGGCAGAAAAGATGAGTTTCTTTTGCATTACGTTCAGCACAACGTTACGTGCCAAATGACCAATTCCTGTGAATGAATACTGATTAGTTTACATTTGAGTAATCACAATTGATTATAATCCCACCCTTCCTTGTTCGGAACTTAATGAAAGACGCTTGTGGATCTCTAGTAGTGTCACTCCCATGAGACCAGGAGGTGTGGGTTCAGTTCCCTTCTCCAACAGAGGTACTCCAGAGCAGTTTAGAATGGTGATTAGAAAATATCTAGGCAGAGTTTGAATTGATTTTCAATCCAGGTTTGGATCAGCTTCTGCATGTTGTTCATTCCAATAATCTCTCAATCTGCAATTTATTATCTTAAGGTCATTAATACCATTATGTATCACATTACATTATATCTACATTTTAGATTTGAGGACACTGCAGTTTTTAACATTTTAAAGTATGTAAGTAATGAAATTCATTTTATTTAATCAAAATACATTCGGGTATTGTTCATATGGTGGGCAACAGGATTTTACTTCCAGTCAGCTCATGATCAAATTTTGTTTATTCTGGAACTTAATGCTGCAGAAGAGTTTCAATAAACATTTAAAACATCATTATTGTGCATTTCAACACCTCACCTACACCAATCCTTATTCTTTTGTCCGAGCAGATGAAGAGATGAAGATTGCCTGATGAAGAGGCAGTACCTTGAAAGCTAATGCTTCCCAATAAACCTGGTGTCATGAGATTTTTTAACTTTGCTCACCCCAGTCCAACTCCGGCATCTCTAAATCATTGTTTCACAAAGGAATTCCCATAATTTTAAAAAAGAAAATATGACTTTAATTAAGAACATTAACACGCGATTATTAATCCCTTCCGATATTAGTAAAATATCTCAATGTCAGTGAAATCAATGCTCACACAAAAGGGCACTTACAGCCACACAAATGTTTTCCTTGTCATCTAATTACTGCTCAGGAGAAAACCGGAGTAAGTATCTTATCGTTCCTGAGAACAAGAGCCACAATAAACATTTGGTGACCAGTTCCATCCAATACATGCATTTGATTTCTTACATTTTGGTTCAGTAATTGCACACAAAATATTTAGCTAAAACCAATGACCATGCTTTATTATAAATGACAGAGGATGCTAATATCAACATATGTAGCAGCTTGCCAATCAATGTTCCAGTTGATGTATCGCGCGATAAAATAAATTAATTTCGGCTTAGTACAACTGTAGATGAAAACATGTTGATTTTGCGCAATAAAACCTTCATCTGCTTATTCAGAGAAAATAACGAAAGGTGGCACTGTAAATTTAATTTATTTTGAGTTTCTTTCACGAAAACAATCATGTGAATTGCTTCTCATTTTCTTTCTAGTTCTGATACAAATGTCAAAATATTTACGATATTAACTCTTTCTGCATAATGAAAGAGTTTGCTCTGCAAGAACGACATGAAGATTTCAAGGTCCTCTAATTCTAATTCTAATTCTAAGCAGAATACTCTTCATAAGGGTCTTATTATCTTGAACCGATGCTTTTTATGACCTTGATTTTATTTCTGACTGGTGTTTTTGCGACTGATGTGTTTTCAAACCATGTGCAACGCATAAGGATTTCTTTCAATTTGTTATAAGAAAAAAGCTGCTTTGAACATGTTGATTTCTAACTATTTTCTACTCCCAAGTTATTTATCGATGTACAATACTCACAAAATTATGGAAGATCCCTGTATCTTATGCTCACTGCAATGTGCACTTTCACTATCTACTTATTTACTTCCTACGTCTGACATGAATGTCTAAGCATTGGTCATGAACAAAAAGTTGTAAATTAAAGTCTCATCTCAATAAGCAAACCAATGGATGGAAACATGTAATTCTTGTAATCCTGCATTTTTGAACCAAAAGCAATTCTGCTGAATAATCACTGAATGGCTCATTTTTGTGAATCCATAAAGCTAGCTACCATATTATATTTCTCAGTTTACCGAGCTTAATGAATATCCAATCGTCTTCACAACAAAGTGCTTTTAAAATATTGAATCAATTTGTTTTTTTTAGATTACAATGTAATTTTCCAGTCACTGCACAATTATTGGAGTTAGTCGTTCTAACACATATAGTGCGATTCGCATTTTAATTGCATCAATTGTTTCTTAGTACGAACACTACAATGTATAAATCAATTTACTTTTCAGGTGAACGATCCTATATTGGAACCAATGACTTCCCATTCGATGTCTCATTGTTAAATATCTGATGATTGCTCATTTGAATGATCGTGGTAATCTCAGCCTGAAGGGTTCAGAGAACTGCAATTATTTTCATCAGAACAATTCCTGGTCGTTTCTCCACATTGCTCAGTTAACTAATTAACTGAGATTTCTCAGTATTCTTAAACGAAATGATATAATTTTGACAATTCAATTGTTGCTATTACCTAATCGTTGCTCAATATAGTTCAGGGCATGACTATGAAATTATGGCTTATAAATTAAATAATGTAAAGATTTCGCAGTGGGCATTGTGGATATCAATTTTTTATTTTAACCGTGGTAACAGTTGAATTGATTTAATTATGTTTAACTTCAATGTTAACATTTACTGTATTTATAAACGCAATACAAGTTAATCACTTTTCATGGAACAAAATCATTTAAAATTTTTGTGACTATTTGAAGGACAACAGAAGGAACTAACATCTCTTTATTGTTTCATGAAATAGTCACAGTACATTTTGGGAACTTTGCGAAGTTGAATATTTCTGGAAAGAAGGGAAGTTGTCTTCAGATGAGGAACCGCATTGAGTGACTAATTTATTTTCCTAATCATTTATGTTGCAAATGCATGTTAATGTTCTTTTCATTCTGTGACAAACTGCATTGAACATATGGAACTAATTGATAGATTGAGTTTCGTTCATTCGTGTACACTGATCAAATGATTAGATTTTTTCTTATCATAAATAATCACGAGATTCATATTTAATTAAAGTCATTATCGCTTTGTTACATCATTACTGTAAATTACTAATTCGTTTTGTCAGTTAATTACACACAGGAAATACGCAATTAATTCTCATTCAAATAATTACAAGAAACATCTGATTAATATTCATTTGAGTTGCCGCCATAAGCATGTGACTTTCCACCTGCCCTTCCCGGATGGTAACGTTATGACGGGTCCTTGTGGAGCTCCGACAGTGTCTCTACGACAAGATCAGGAGGAATGATTTCAATTTCCACCTTCAGCGGAGATGTGTCAGAGAAGCTCTGAAATTTCATTAGAAAATATCTGCATATTGATTGAACTGCTTTTCAAAACAACATTAGATATCCTTCAATCTGTTCTGCATTTCAATTATCACCATATTTCCTATTTATTTTCTTCAGTTCACTAATAAAATGATGCATCTAATTCTGCTGGTTCTACATTCCTTGGAAAGTAGTTGACGATGTTGCAAACTTTAAGTTGGAAGAGTCTAAGACATGGTAATCATGATTTGTTTTACTGTTCAAAGGAACCTAGTTCAAACATTTCAAGCACATAAATCCTTATTCTCCGGTATTATAAAGATGAAAATATTAACAGTCGAAATTCCTCTTTAGCAAAATAACCAAATGCAACTTCATGTTGTTCATTGATCAGCTGATCACCTACATTTGTAACTAAATATTTCAATTCATCTAAATAATGGTATGTTCTTTGATCAAATTTATCTTCTAATTATTACTTATTCATGAATTGTCAGGAATTTATTTTTATTTTCCATTCAACTATTCATATTGAATGTAAGATTGATATGCTGTGAAACTATTGGCATGTTTTCATTTGAACATTTAATTTGTCTCTCTCTCACACACACACTAATCTCACATCATGCATGATGGCTTCAATGTACCTTGCTAAACTTAAAAGATTTTGTTGACTTTAAGTAGTATCTTTAGCACTCACTTATCAATTTAATCCATAATCATAGAATCATAGAGTCATAGAATCCCTACAATGTTGAAACAGGCTATTTGGCCCAACAGTCCACACTGACCATCCAAAGAGTAACCCACCCAGACACTCCCTTGCTCTATTACTCGACATTTCCCCTGACTAATGCACCTAACCTAGGTAAAAACAATGACTGCAGATACTGGAAACCAGAGTTTAGATTAGAGTGGTGCTGGAAAAGCACAGCAGTTCAGGTAGCATCAGAGGAGCAGTAAAGTCAACGTTTTGGGCAAAAGCCCTTCATGAGGAATGCAGGCTGTATTCCTCATGAAGGGCTTTTGTCTGAAACGTCGATTTCACTGCTCCTCGGATGCTGCCTGAACTGCTGTGCTTTTCCAGCACTACTCTAACAAAATCTAAAGTACCTAACCTGAAGTACTCTAACAAAATCTAAAGTACCTAACCACGCATCATGGGCAATTTAGCATGGCCAACTCACCTCAGCTGCACACTTGTATACTATCACAATGTTATTGAAATCAATGCTCACACAAAGCACGATACATAAAGCTACACAATGGTCTTCGTGACCGTCTAATTACTGTTCAGGAAATAATATGAGTAATTGTCTTATTGTTCCTGAGATTAATCATCACAGTAAGCATCTGGTCATCATTTCCTCCAATAAATACAATGGGTGTCATCTGAAATTTCTGTTCAGTAATTATCCATGATACTTGTTGCTCAAAGCAGTGTTTATTCTTCATTCCGAATGGCCAATGATTCTAACAGCCATTAATCTTGATCTTATTATTACTGAGTGCAGTAACCACTGTAACCATCTGGTTATCATTCTTGCCAATAAATGCAAGAGCTATCCTCTTACTTTTCAGTTCAGTAATTACACATGATACTTGTTGCTGAAAGTGGTATTTATTCTTTATGACAATTAGCCGAGGACACTGACAGCAAGACATGTTGATAGTCCTGATTTGTTCATGTTTTCAAACAGGTTTTAAGGCCATGTATTTCAAAAAGAAGTAAGTTGAGTTCGTTCAAAATTAAATGTAAACATTTTCAGATATTTTCCATTCAAAATGTTTATTTGCTTAGTCAGATCAAATTTGAATCTTGCTTCTGTAAAGTGTGCTTTCCATTCATGGAAGTACTCATTAATTGGTCCTCATTTTCATCTTAGATCCGATGGAAATTTGAATTACAAATTACAGTGAAAAATGTATGAATTATACATGAGTGTTCTCTAAAAGAAAATCACGGAAGGCTAGATAGAATTCTTGAACAGTCTGTATATTTGAATAAAAGAAAACATTCCTTCCAAAAAACAAAGTTAAAAATCACACAACACCAGGCTATAGACCAACATGTTTATTTGGAAGCACTGGCTTTAGGAGCGCTGCTCCTTCAACCACCTGAAGAACGAGCAGCACTCTGAAAGCTAGTTCTTCTAAATAAACATGTTGGTTAATAACCTGGTGGTGTTTGATTTATAACTTTGCACAGCCCAGTCCAAAACTGGCGCCTTCAAATTCATTCCAAAAATACTTTTAAGTCTGTGGTTTAACAATTCAATAATCCTGCAACTAGATTATAATTCTCAGTTTATCTATCTTAATAAATATCTAATCAATGTCAGTATATATTTCTGGAAAACATCAAATCGTTTTGTTTGTTAAAACACAAACTTTAATTGAAAATTCATTGTTTTCACAATATGTGAATTATATTTTAACTCTACAGTGATGTGAAGTGACCCTTGGACAGAAATTGAACGTTCTAAATTCACCTACAGGCAGAGAAATCGGGGCAAATACAAAATTAATCCAACTAAGTCAAACAGCAGCTAGAATCAATCAGCTCCAGGATGAATCAGATTTTCATGCACCTTGACTTCCAGCCAGTGCCTGAGCATTTTCCACCTTGCTTGCAAATGTCAACAATGAAGGGATTTCACACCAATACATTGGATTCTTTAAATCCAGCTCATGACCACATGTGGACGCTTGTCACAAAATTATTAATCATTTTACAAATCATGGAAAATATCTCAAAGATCTTGTAATAAAAGTAATCACTGCACATAAAGCCACACGATGGTATTCAAGGTCACCTAATTACTGTTCAGTGCAAAACCTTTTGGCAGTATTGTATTGTTCTCAAGATGAATAACCACACAAACGTCACGCTTTCACGCCATCCCAAATATATGCAAGAGATACCTTCTTATAATTTACACACTACATCTTTCCCACACCAATAATCATACTTCATTATTTACGACTAAAGATGCTGATAGTAACATGTTTTGAGACAAAGGAATTCCTAAGTATAGGCGAGTTTTCTGATAGCTTCCCCCCAGTCATGATGATAAAAATGTAATTGCGGCTCAGTACATTCTAACAGTTCCCCATTAAACTTTTTCATGTATCTACTCAGAGACAATGTTTAAATTTTTCCACTATAAATGCTGTTGACTGTTTTTTGCTCTGGTGCCAATGTTCCTGGTCGATTTATTTTCTTTGTTATGCTGACACAAATGTCTGAATTTTCATGACATGAAAAGATGCATGGATTATATATTGTATTTCTACAGAAGAAAAGCTGAGACAGCAAGTACAGATTGCAGGAGTATCTGAGAATGTTGAATGATCAATAATGACTGCATATCGAATGTATTTTCCAAAACATCATGCCAGCATGCTAATGCTCAGGTCACTGATACTAATTATTATGTAATCAATATCACAGCAAATCCGTTTGGAAATATTGAATCACTTAATGTGTCAGTGTTCTAAAATAGATTACCAATTCATTGTTAGTCCAACAATCACACAGTAATTTAAGTTTAGGTTTTGTAACAATATCGTGAGATTCACATTTCAATTTAAATCATTATTTCTTAGTGCCAATTTCACAAAGAAAAATTGATCTTTTATTCCATGTCAACACAACCACAAACCAAGCAATGATTCCTCATCCAACACTGACAGGAAATATCTGATATCTCCTCATTTGAATGTTCACAGAAATAATTGGATTAATATTCGGCCATACAAATGAAGATACGTCTGATTGTTTTAGACTCCAATAATTAATGTTCAACTCTACATGTTATGGATAGTAATATGACATTTCTAGTCATTTTAAGTTTACAGTGACCAGTTTTAACACTAAATGTTACTTATATCTAATACATAATCACTGATCAAATACAATATAGTCGGCTTTAAGTGTGGAATTATGTCTCAGTGACGTAAGCATATTGCATGGTACTGTTTCCTGATGGTAGCGAATGCTGATTTTTATTTTAGTGCTGAAATCCTTATTGATTTGCTGCTGTAGGGATGCCCCGATCAGCCTGGCTTGGAATTAAAACACAAATGGTGGAGGTGAGATAAATAAGACTAACAGTCTGTGTCAGTCTTAAGTAAAAAAGAGAACATTTTGTGCAATCCTACTCCAAGTCCATAAGTATGCCATTCCAAACAGTCATATTCCAGGTAGTGATAAGACAATGCCAGCATACAGAAAAATGACCCACCCTGACTTTCATTAATGAAAGAATAATTGTCCCAGTGAATGAATAAACACCAGTTGTAGGATAGAGCCCAGCTAACTTCCACAGCTGCAATCACGGAAACAGACAGGGTTTGATTGTCAGAAATCGTTACTATTTTAAAGTTGCTCAGAACATTTAAAACGTTTCTAATTACATATTCTTGAGAATCGTAAATAATGCAGAGTGAGAGGCCCAAAGGACTGCAGCAATTAATTTTGTAATCTGAGGAAATAAAATGCACAGAGAGATCCCAAGGCCTGATTATAGCACCTGTAAAATACCTTGAAACAATAGGAAGCTGGGGCTATCCATAGCAATGTCCATTTGAGATTAGGTGTTCTACTGGATCGGGTGCCTGTATAAGGAGGGAAGGACTGTAACCACATTTCATGTGGCCATTATAATATAGAACGTGTATAAAAATACTGCTTTTTACTGTACATGTTACAGTGTGTCATGGATCTCCCTTCCGAGGTTGGCCTCTTGGGATGATCCCTGCATTAACTGATTGCAGCATAAGTAGCCATATTCCACTTGCCTGAGTTCTGCCTATCTCCTCAGTCTTCATACCCTGTCAGGGGAAACCATTCCTTCAGCTATGGTGACATCTAAATTCAATGCAAACACTTATTATCTGTGAAATGATTACTTGCAGAGCGATATCATTTCTATGTTATTTTATTTTTAGTTTTTTTGCGTGCAAGATAACAATGTAGGTACATCCATTTGTCATTTAGTTTAAGTAATACTAAATTTTAAATTATTGAGAAGACTACGCGGGGTGGGGGGGGGGCGTGCGAGGGAAGAACGATTCTTCAGCTCAAATGTCACATTAAGTGACAATTTCCGTTTTTCAAATCATGTGACCTCCAAAATGATATTTATTTTAATTTCATTTTGAGATAGCTTTATTTTCTTCCAACATTAGTTGCCAATGAGCAATAATCACACAATTATTAGTCATTTCCTACAAAATGACTTCCTGTGCCAAATGTCATTAACTTGATGTTTTGTTCATAATAATACTCACTTTCCCGGCCTAATTATTTTCTTCCCAGTTCTGATATTTGTTTAACCATTTATCATGATTAAAGTTACATTAATAAAATAGACATGAACCGACCAAAAAAAATGTTGAGCTGCGTACAACTGTTGCTGAGATTTTTTAATTATCAAAGTCACGTTTTATATTTTAATTTTCAGTTTATTAATCTTAATGAATATACAATCGTCATCAGAAAAGTGCATTCAAAATATTAAGTCAATTTATTTATCAGGATTTTAGAAACAATTATCAGTTACAATAATTATGCAATACTTCAACTTAGGCTTTCTCACATGAAACCTGTTTCATAAGGCCAATACACCCACAAAAGATCAATAATTGCCATTGCAGCATCATTTGTAAATATCTGACTTTTGCTCATTTGAAAGATCACAGTCATTTCAGCCATTGAAATTCAGAGAATACCAGTTAATTTACACTGCAATATTTCTCTTCATTTTTGAACATTATTCAGTTGAATAATAAGAGGAGATACCTCATTATTCTTAACTTCATTAATAAAAGTTTTGAAATCGATTTGTTGCCAATACCTAATAATTGTTCAAATCGGTAAGGGGTGTACATGTGAAACTATGTTTTGTTATAATAACTAATGCAAGGACATTGCAACGTACAATCTCTAAATCATTCTGAATATTGCTTTTCATTTTAAACCTGGAAACACTTTTGAATTGGTATGATTGGAAATCACTTCAATGTTATCATTTATTGTGTTTTTTATCACAACAACAATTGAATATTTTTCATGTGCAAAATCATTTAAATCCCCATGAATTTTTTGAAGCACACAAACAAGGACTGGCATCGCTCTTGTTTCATTAAACAACCACAGGAAATGGTGACTTCTTAGAAATCGTACATTTTCAGAAGGAATGAAAGTTGTCTTCAGCTGAATAGGCACATTGACTGACCAACTCATCATTTTGTTTCAATTTCCGTGTAGATCAAAAACATTTTAATTTGCATTTCAGGAAACGAGAAACTTATGAACATATAGAACAATTGTATTCATTTTTATTTATAATGCACAGTAATCACACAATTCTGTCAATGTGTCGTTCCACACGTGATCGTAAAACTCATGTTTAATTAAGACATTTGTAAACTCCCATCATTATTGTAAATTGCTACTGAATTTTCAGTAGATGACACACAGTATCTAACCATTTAATTTCAATCCAATCATCACAATAAACATCTGGTTAGTTTTCAGCCCTGCCCAGCTTTGTTGGTAATGTTATGAATGAATCTTTTGCAACTATGGTAGTGTCTCTGTTCCCAGATCAGCGGGTACAATTTCTATTCCCACCTTGCATAGGGCTGTGCCAGAGCAGCTCTGAATGTTGATTAGAAAATATCTAAGAATCGAAAGAGTTGCCTTTCAATTCAACATTAGATTTGCTTCCATTTGTTGTTCATTCCAATAAGCACAGTATCTCCTATATATTTTCTTCAGTTCGCTAATAAAAGAATGTATCTAATTCCTCACAATCAATATTCTTTCCAAAATATTTGATAATGTTGCACTCACGAAGATGAAATATGCAAAGTAAATATATTCCTTGATTTTCTTTTGTTCTGAAGAGCTGAGTTCAGATTGCACATTGAACTTGATGCTTCAAAAGTATAAATATGAGAAAAAAATCAAGTTCTTCAGTAAAATAAACAAATGCCACTTCCTACTATATATCATTTTTTGTTATTGATCTGTTTATGAACTGTTTGAAATTTGTTTTTAGTTTTCCACTCACCTATTTATATTGAATTTAAGATTGAAATGCTGTGAAATTATCCGAGTGCATTCATTTGAAAATTGAATTTGCATATTTCTCTCTAATCTCATTTATTGCATGATGTTTTAAGTGTGTTTTGTTCAACAAATCTAGTGAAGACTAAAAATTGCCTAATCTTAAATAAGATCTTTCACACCCAGTTATCAGTCTGTTCCTAATTCATGTAAATATCTAAATTTATTGAAATCAATGTTCACACAAAACAGTGCACATAAAGCGACACAAAAATATTCATCGTCAGCTGATTACTATTCAGTGGAATAACCTGAGGAAGTATCTTATTGTTTCTAGGACAAATGACAACAGTAAGCATTTACTTACTATTCTATGCAGTTAATGCAATTGATGTGATATATTTCAGTTCAGTCGTAAATGTTGATTTATATTGTTTAAACCAATAATTCTACTTTATCACGGATATTGACTGTACTACAATAGCATTGTGAAGCAAATTGTTGTCATTCTGACAATTTTTAAGCTTCTTTTTTGTTGTGTGTGTACAAGAGACCATTCAAATTATAACCATTTTCATTACAAATTGAACAAACACTGCATTTTCAATTTGTGAAATTCCTACATTTTTGCAAAAAGGTTAATCTTCACTGTATATGTCACATTGAAAAACTGCTATTTCAAATCATGCATGCTACAAAATGATTATTGTTTTCATTTCATTGTAAGAAAAGAACTGCTTTGACGGTGTTGATTTTTTGTCATTTCTATTCCAACATTATTCATCATTGTACAATAATGACAATTTTATTAAAATCGCTTATATACCACATGTCATTGACTACATTGTTTGTTTAGTTTCAGGCTCACTTTCATGATCTACTAATTCTCTTTCTAAATCTGACACAACTCTTTAAACAATGATCATAATATTAATCATAAAATCGATGTAACATATCTCTACAAGGAATCCAGTGGATGGAAATTCACAATTCTGCATTACGTACATTTTTGACTTTAAAAAGAAGAAGCATTTCGCTCAAAAGTCACTGAATGGCTCATTTTTCTTCAATCCATAAAGCTAGGTCCGATGTTTTATTCCTCACTTTACTAATCTTAATAAATATCCAATCAACATCACAGCAACATTAAATATTTTGAAATATTTAATCATTTTAATTATTCAAAAGACAGCATTACTTATCAAGTCATTGCCATTACAATAATGGCACAATTATTTAAGAAAGTCTTTTGAACAAGTCTAGTGAGATTCACATTTAGATTTAATCCGTTATTTCTGAGTACTAATAGTACAGTATGAAAATGCATTTATTTTTCAGGTCAACTACCCCACATTGACTTCCCATACAACGTCATTGTAAATATCTGATGTTTTGCTCATTTGAATGATCACGGTAATCTCAGCCTTAAAATTCAGGAAAATGTAATTACTTTTCACTGAATTAATTCCAGTTCATTTCCAGATATTGCTCAATCACTTGGAAAAATAGATTTTTCATTCTTCCTTAATGCATTGACAGATTTTGATAAATCAATTGTTGCTGATTTATAATAAAAATAATAATTATGCAATCTAATAGGTTGCGCAAATGTGGAATTATGGGACAGTACATGAACCACAGTGTAGATATTGCAGTGCACAATCTCTCAATCATTGTAAATATCAATTTTTACTTTACCGTTGAAACATAGTTGAATTCAATTAATTATTTGGCTTCAATGCTCACATTTATTGCAACTTACGGATGTTCCATGCAACAAAATCAAATGAAAAAGAATTAGCACCTCTTTATTCTTTCATTCAACAATGGCAATAAATTTTGATTTTTTAAATTTTGAACATTTTTGGAAAGAAGGGATGTTGTCTTCAGTTGAATGCTTGCAATGACTCACTAATTCTCAGTGTCTTCTACTTACTCTCTTTGGGTTCCGATGAAAAGAAATTATCTTGTTGTTCTGGTTGTATATTCCTGTAAAATATTTGCGAATGTTGTGGTCTTAAAGGTGACAATGCTAAGTGATCGTAAGTCATTAGTTATTTTGTTACAAAGAACTTGATTCAAACATTTCGAACATGCACATACACACATTGTTATTCTGCTGTGTAACAAGGGAAAATCAAGTCGCTTTCTTCAGCGTTAAGTAAATATATGACACTTCCAATTATTAATTAGTTAGATAATTACCTACATTTGTTATTAAAAGTTGCAATTCGTCGAAATATTGTTATGACCTTTGATTGAATTATTGTTCGTTCATGAATTGGCGGGATTTTGTTTTTTTTTTTGCTTTTCATTTGTATTGAATGCAAGATTGACATGCTTTGACAATGTCGGGAAAGGTAGTATTGTGAAACACTGCAGAAACGAACGACTTCCTTACTTTTGCTCTGACTGACCATACTCTGCGAAATTTTCCCAGATCCTCTGCTGAGAATTTTTGCTGCTGGAAGTTACCTCAGAAACCCTGTTAAATCGAAATGTATTGAGCGAATCGCAAAACAGAAAGCATTTAACACGGAACACAAACAAACTGGCATATCTCATGCATTTTCAGACACAGAGATGCATGAATGCTAAATGTGATACAGTCCGAGAGCATGAGTCATAACGTAATCTCACAACTAACAACAGGGCATTTCCAAACGACTCTTTCAAACATACTGCAGCCTTAGTGCACCACCACTTTCCAGACAATGCTGAAAAAAGAGAAAGAAAGAACATAATAAGAATTGGCCGTAAAAAGTGAATTTCACCAATCACAGTCTCGATTAGATTACCTTTCCCTTCCGATGTTTCCAGGACGGAAATGGGAGAAATTCAATTATGTATGACATCGAAATTCATTGGAACGATTTTCCCATTAGCTAGAAACCCAAATAACAACGAGTAGAGTCACCGTAGGACTTCGTTTCACAACAGCGATGAAATAACAGTCTCCATTCGGTTCCAGTAAAAAGCTCAACTTGCCTGGGATGGCAGAACTGTTTGCGATTTTCCGAGCGGGAGGCGAACACGATCAAGACAGTAGAGACATTTTGAAATATTTGGCAGTATCCCACACCACAGTTAGTTCCCTGGGAAGCAAATCCATTTTACTTTTGTTTTCAACATCAATATACAGTGGGCACCGAAACAGCATTTGAACAAGCTGCAGCGTTGGAGTTGATCAGCAGAAATGGCAGTGGTGGGATTCGAACCCACGCCCCTTTCGAGACTGGAACCTGGATCCAGCGCCTGAGACCGCTCGGCCACATTACCAGCCGGCCGCGCCACCTCATTTTGTTGTATTTCCAATTGTGCTCCTGCATAACAACAGATGCAAAGTCACATGATAAGGGTTCCATGATTCCTCTCGGACTCGCACAGCTGCTGGGATGTCCTCTCGGACTCGCACAGCTACAATGTCAATTTCGCAGCAGATATTGATAGCCCATCAATCCAGACAAAAATCAATGGTAAACTGAGTCTATCTTCTCAGACTCTTTTCAGCTACAAATGTATCTGTGAGTGCTTGAGAATATGGGTTCGCTTATGATTTGGTCAAATAACCATGAGCTGCTTGACATTACTGCAATTTCGAATCTCGCTTTGCTAAATGATTTCACCCATTGCTCCAAACAGGACGACTTTCACGTTTACACGGAACACGAAACACACCGGACTACAGGGATAATGCACAAACCTGAGCAGGCCGTAATCCACATCATACCGTGCAGCATAGTTTCAGTCACTGTGTCTGTTTTTTTTTCAGAATAAGAGTCCCAAAGAATGTTCTCCACCCTAAAACCGGAGGTAACATTACAATCCGAGAACGACAGATCACATTGTGAGAATGCTCTGACCTCGGAGCCAGTTCTAGAAGCCACTTTCCTTGTCTTTTACCTTAACCGTGCAATGTGCTGCAGAGATGTTCACACCTGGACATGAGCCACATGGATACCAACTGCGTTGGAAACCTATGTGGGAATCGACGACAAGCGACTCAATAAATTTTGTTTAGTTCCATGGTGCTTTTTAGAAATGCAGTTTCTGTTCACCTCAATCAAAACGGCAGTTTCTGAACATAGTAACAGAAGTCAACAGATAATTACCTCACCCCACCCTCACTCCGGAAGAGGTGCTAACTGCCCTTGAGTGCTTTTGGTTCTCGATGTGAAGAGCTTTCACGCCTGAGTCACCTTCACGTCTCTGGTTGCTGAGCTGCAACTGCCAGAGCTGCAACTGCCTCACTTCTCCACTCGCCCTCCCCGTTTACATTTTCCTGCTCGTCAGTAACTTAAAGAAAACCAAATGGATGCGATGTCATTCTGTAGCCTCTCTGTCGATTCCTCCGTTTCAGTTCCAACATGACTTAGATCTCGGGGCGGACCTTAATACTAGCGACGCTATGAATGCGCAAGTCGAAAGGTTCCTCTGAGAGTGCAATTTCTTTCATTGCTGTTGCTGATTGAATGAGCCACTAACGTGCGAATTGCTCCAAAACATGATTCAGGATATCTGGTGCCAATTCTCGCACGTTGAATCACGATTGACAGCTTCCAAATGAGGTCTTTCTGAGACGACCTTGGGGGACATTTGACAGACAGACAAGTTCAGGAATTCGTGGTGCGCTGTGACACCAGAGCATCTGCTTCTTTCCTGTCTTTGAACCGAGTCGCCTGCGCAAGGAAGGCAAATGCGGTACTGCTTTTCGTGGAAGGATCTGAAGGCGGTAACTACACTCTCCAACAGAATGGCATATGATCAGAACCAGGTTGGAGAAAAACTTAACAACGCTTTGCACTGTAATTAAATGGAATTGCATTACATTTCACTACCAGAGCAGATTTGTTCAAGCAAATTGGAAGGCAGGTTTGCAGATGGGAAAGCATGCAAGAAAGCTCAGCTCTTGTCCATGTAAAAGGCTGCAGTTGAAGAACAAAGCAGTTTCTCCCCAGTTTCGAACTGGGGACCTTTCGCGTGTAAGGCGAACGTGATGACCACGACACTACAGAAACAAGCCGGCATCGGCCGTGCTGCAACTCCGTGGCTTCCAACACTGAAAGTTGAATCCGTTTGACGTTTCACCTTTTTGTTTCCAATAGCTCGTTGTTGTCCAGCGTAATTGACATCTTGAAAACGTAAAAAAAAGACACGTTAAATTGATGACAAAATATAGACAAAGATGTCGTCGAAGTCTGTACCGTAGGGCGAGGTGGAATAGGCTGGGACGACTTTCCCTGCAGCGTAACAGCTGCGACATGACCTTATGGAAGGGTGGTTAACTGAGTTTTACCCAAGTTGGTGTGAGTTGAAAACTCGAGAGCATAGCTTTAAGGTGAGTGGGCTGAAAGTGACAAAGGACCTGAGGCACATTTCCCACAAAGAAGGTTGTGCGTGGTTGGAATGATCTACCAGAGGAAGTGGAGGAGGCTATTACACTCAGAAAATTGCAAAGGTAATCGGGTGAGTTTCTGGATATGATGCGTTTAGAGGGATTGGGGCCAAATGCTGGGGAACGGGACTTGTTTAATTTTGGCGATGTGGTGAGCATGGACGAGGTCCACCGAAGTATCTTTTTCCACGATGCACCCCAATTACGTCATGTTGCTTCAACCGGCTTTAAAGGATTACTTTTTAGCCGAGTTTGCCATCGCAGTCTGTGGCACAAACATTTATTCTGTTCGACTGCTCACGGGAAAGGTAGTATTGTGAAACACTGCAGAAACGAACGACTTCCTTACTTTAGCTCCGACTGACCATACTCTGCGAAATTTTCCCAGATCATCTGCTGAGAATTTTTGCTGCTGGAAGTTACCTCAGAAACCCTGTTAAATCGAAATGTATTGAGCGAATCGCAAAACAGAAAGCATTTAACACGGAACACAAACAAACTGGCATACCTCATGCATTTTCAGACACAGAGATGCATGAATGCTAAATGTGATACAGTCCGAGGGCATGAGTCATAAAGTAATCTCACAACTAACAACAGGGCATTTCCAAACGACTCTTTCAAACATACTGCAGCCTTAGTGCACCACCACTTTCCAGACAATGCTGAAAAGAGAGAAAGAAAGAACATAATAAGAATTGGCAGTAAAAAGTGAATTTCACCAATCACAGTCTCGATTAGATTACCTTTCCCTTCCGATGTTTCCAGGACGGAAATGGGAGAAATTCAATTATGTATGACATCGAAATTCATTGGAACGATTTTCCCATTAGCTAGAAACCCAAATAACAACGAGTAGAGTCACCGTAGGACTTCGTTTCACAACAGCGATGAAATAACAGTCTCCATTCGGTTCCAGTAAAAAGCTCAACTTGCCTGGGATGGCAGAACTGTTTGCGATTTTCCGAGCGGGAGGCGAACACGATCATGACAGTAGAGACATTTTGAAATATTTGGCAGTATCCCACACCACAGTTAGTTCCCTGGGAAGCAAACCCATTTTACTTTTGTTTTCAACATCAATATACAGTGGGCACCGAAACAGCATTTTAACAATGCTGCAGCGTTGGAGCTGATCAGCAGAAATGGCAGTGGTGGGATTCGAACCCGCGCCCCTTTCGAGACTGGAACCTGGATCCAGCGCCTTAGACCGCTCGGCCACACTACCAGCCGGCCACGCCCCCTCATTTTGTTGTATTTCCAATTGTGCTCCTGCATAACAACAGATGCAAAGTCACATGATAAGGGTTCCATGATTCCTCTCGGACTCGCACAGCTGCTGGGATGTCCTCTCGGACTCGCACAGCTACAATGTCAATTTCGCAGCAGATATTGATAGCCCATCAATCCAGACAAAAATCAATGGTAAACTGAGTCTATCTTCTCAGACTCTTTTCAGCTACAAATGTATCTGTGAGTGCTTGAGAATATGGGTTCGCTTATGATTTGGTCAAATAACCATGAGCTGCTTGACATTACTGCAATTTCGAATCTCGCTTTGCTAAATGATTTCACCCATTGCTCCAAACAGGACGACTTTCACGTTTACACGGAACACGAAACACACCGGACTACCGGGATAATGCACAAACCTGAGCAGGCCGTAATCCACATCATACCGTGCAGCATAGTTTCAGTCACTGTGTCTGGTTTTTTTTTCAGAATAAGATTCCCAAAGAATGTTCTCCACCCTAAAACCACAGGTAACATTACAATCCGAGAACGACAGATCACATTGTGAGAAAGCTCTGACCTCGGAGACAGTTCTAGAAGCCACTTTCCTTGCCTTTTACCTTAACCGTGCAATGTGCTGCAGAGATGTTCACACCTGGACATGAGCCACATGGATACCAACTGCGTTGGAAATCTATGTGGGAATCGACGACAAGCGACTCAATAAATTTTGTTAAATTCCATGGTGCTTTTTAGAAATGCAGTTTCTGTTCACCTCAATCAAAACGGCAGTTTCTGAACATATTAACAGAAGTCAAAAGGTAATTACCTCACCCCACCCTCACTTCGGAAGAGGTGCTAACTGCCCTTGAGTGCTTTTTGTTTTCGATGTGAAGAGCTTTCACGCCTGAGTTACCTACACGTCTCTGGTTGCTGAGTGAATCACAAAGAAGGAATTTCACCAGAGCTGCAACTGCCTCACTTCTCCACTCGCCCTCCCCGTTTACATTTTCCTGCTCGTCAGTGATTTAAAGAAAACCAAATGGATGCGATGTCATTCTGTAGCCTCTCTGTCGATTCCTCCGTTTCAGTTCCAACATGACTTAGATCTCGGGGCGGACCTTAATACTAGCGACGCTATGAATGCGCAAGTCGAAAGGTTCTCCTGAGAGTGCAATTTCTTTCATTGCTGTTGCTGATTGAATGAGCCACTAACGTGCGAATTGCTCCAAAACATGATTCAGGATATCTGGTGCCAATTCTCGCACGTTGAATCACGATTGACAGCTTCCAAATGAGGTCTTTCTGAGACGACCTTGGGGGACATTTGACAGACAGACAAGTTCAGGAATTCGTGGTGCGCTGTGACACCAGAGCATCTGCTTCTTTCCTCTCTTTGAACCGAGCCGCCTGCGCAAGGAAGGCAAATGCGGTACTGCTTTTCGTGGAAGGATCTGAAGGCGGTAACTACACTCTCCAACAGAATGGCATATGATCAGAACCAGGTTGGAGAAAAACTTAACACCGCTTTGCACTGTAATTAAATGGAATTGCATTACATTTCACGACCAGAGCAGACTTGTTCAAGCAAATTCGAAGGCAGTTTTGCAGATGGGAAAGCATGCAAGAAAGCTCAGCTCTTGTCCATGTAAAAGGCTGCAGTTGAAGAACAAAGCAGTTTCTGCCTAGCTTCGAACTGGGGACCTTGCGCGTGTGAGTCGAACGTGATGACCACTACACTACAGAAACAAGCCAGAATCGGTCGGGCTGCGACTCAGTGGCGTCCAACACTGAAAGTTGAATCCGTTCTACGTTTCACCTTTTTGTTTCCAATAAATCGTTGTTGTCCAGCGTAATTGACATCTTGAAAACGTAAAAAAAAAGACACGTTAAATTGATGACAAAATATAGACAAAGCTGTCGTCGATGTTTGTACCGTAGGGCGAGGTGGAATAGGCTGGGACGACTTTCCCTGCAGCGTAACAGCTGCGACATGACCTTATGGAAGGGTGGTTAACTGAGTTTTACCCAAGTTGGTGTGAGTTGAAACCTCGAGAGCATAGCTTTAAGGTGAGTGGGCTGAAAGTGACAAAGGACCTGAGGCACATTTCCCACAAAGAAGGTTGTGCGTGGTTGGAATGATCTAACAGAGGAAGTGGAGGAGGCTATTACACTCAGAAAATTGCAAAGGTAATCGGGTGAGTTTCTGGATATGATGCGTTTAGAGGGATTGGGGCCAAATGCTGGGGAACGGGACTTGTTTAATTTTGGCGATGTGGTGAGCATGGACGAGGTCCACCGAAGTATCTTTTTCCACGATGCACCCCAATTACGTCATGTTGCTTCCACCGGCTTTAAAGGATTACTTTTTAGCCGAGTTTGCCATCGCAGTCTGTGGCACAAACATTTAGTCTGTTCGACTGCTCACGGGAAAGGTAGTATTGTGAAACACTGCAGAAACGAACGACTTCCTTACTTTAGCTCCGACTGACCATACTCTGCGAAATTTTCCCAGATCATCTGCTGAGAATTTTTGCTGCTGGAAGTTACCTCAGAAACCCTGTTAAATCGAAATGTATTGAGCGAATCGCAAAGCAGAAAGCATTTAACACGGAACACAAACAAACTGGCATACCTCATGCATTTTCAGACACAGAGATGCATGAATGCTAAATGTGATACAGTCCGAGGGCATGAGTCATAAAGTAATCTCACAACTAACAACAGGGCATTTCCAAACGACTCTTTCAAACATACTGCAGCCTTAGTGCACCACCACTTTCCAGACAATGCTGAAAAGAGAGAAAGAAAGAACATAATAAGAATTGGCAGTAAAAAGTGAATTTCACCAATCACAGTCCCGATTAGATTACCTTTCCCTTCCGATGTTTCCAGGACGGAAATGGGAGAAATTCAATTATGTATGACATCGAAATTCATTGGAACGATTTTCCCATTATCTAGAAAACCAAATAACAACGAGTAGAGTCACCGTAGGACTTCGTTTCACAACAGCGATGAAATAACAGTCTCCATTCGGTTCCAGCTCAACTTGCCTGGGATGGCTGAACTGTTTGCGATTTTCCGAGCGGGAGGCGAACACGATCATGACAGTAGAGACATTTTGAAATATTTGGCAGTATCCCACACCACAGTTAGTTCCCTGGGAAGCAAACCCATTTTACTTTTGTTTTCAACATCAATATACAGTGGGCACCGAAACAGCATTTTAACAATGCTGCAGCGTTGGAGCTGATCAGCAGAAATGGCAGTGGTGGGATTCGAACCCGCGCCCCTTTCGAGACTGGAACCTGGATCCAGCGCCTTAGACCGCTCGGCCACACTACCAGCCGGCCACGCCCCCTCATTTTGTTGTATTTCCAATTGTGCTCCTGCATAACAACAGATGCAAAGTCACATGATAAGGGTTCCATGATTCCTCTCGGACTCGCACAGCTGCTGGGATGTCCTCTCGGACTCGCACAGCTACAATGTCAATTTCGCAGCAGATATTGATAGCCCATCAATCCAGACAAAAATCAATGGTAAACTGAGTCTATCTTCTCAGACTCTTTTCAGCTACAAATGTATCTGTGAGTGCTTGAGAATATGGGTTCGCTTATGATTTGGTCAAATAACCATGAGCTGCTTGACATTACTGCAATTTCGAATCTCGCTTTGCTAAATGATTTCACCCATTGCTCGAAACAGGACGACTTTCACGTTTACACGGAACACGAAACACACCGGACTACAGGGATAATGCACAAACCTGAGCAGGCCGTAATCCACATCATACCGTGCAGCATAGTTTCAGTCACTGTGTCTGGTTTTTTTTTCAGAATAAGATTCCCAAAGAATGTTCTCCACCCTAAAACCACAGGTAACATTACAATCCGAGAACGACAGATCACATTGTGAGAAAGCTCTGACCTCGGAGACAGTTCTAGAAGCCACTTTCCTTGCCTTTTACCTTAACCGTGCAATGTGCTGCAGAGATGTTCACACCTGGACATGAGCCACATGGATACCAACTGCGTTGGAAATCTATGTGGGAATCGACGACAAGCGACTCAATAAATTTTGTTAAATTCCATGGTGCTTTTTAGAAATGCAGTTTCTGTTCACCTCAATCAAAACGGCAGTTTCTGAACATATTAACAGAAGTCAAAAGGTAATTACCTCACCCCACCCTCACTTCGGAAGAGGTGCTAACTGCCCTTGAGTGCTTTTTGTTTTCGATGTGAAGAGCTTTCACGCCTGAGTCACCTACACGTCTCTGGTTGCTGAGTGAATCACAAAGAAGGAATTTCACCAGAGCTGCAACTGCCTCACTTCTCCACTCGCCCTCCCCGTTTACATTTTCCTGCTCGTCAGTGATTTAAAGAAAACCAAATGGATGCGATGTCATTCTGTAGCCTCTCTGTCGATTCCTCCGTTTCAGTTCCAACATGACTTAGATCTCGGGGCGGACCTTAATACTAGCGACGCTATGAATGCGCAAGTCGAAAGGTTCCTCTGAGAGTGCAATTTCTTTCATTGCTGTTGCTGATTGAATGAGCCACTAACGTGCGAATTGCTCCAAAACATGATTCAGGATATCTGGTGCCAATTCTCGCACGTTGAATCACGATTGACAGCTTCCAAATGAGGTCTTTCTGAGACGACCTTGGGGGACATTTGACAGACAGACAAGTTCAGGAATTCGTGGTGCGCTGTGACACCAGAGCATCTGCTTCTTTCCTGTCTTTGAACCGAGCCGCCTGCGCAAGGAAGGCAAATGCGGTACTGCTTTTCGTGGAAGGATCTGAAGGCGGTAACTACACTCTCCAACAGAATGGCATATGATCAGAACCAGGTTGGAGAAAAACTTAACAACGCTTTGCACTGTAATTAAATGGAATTGCATTACATTTCACGACCAGAGCAGATTTGTTCAAGCAAATTCGAAGGCAGGTTTGCAGATGGGAAAGCATGCAAGAAAGCTCAGCTCTTGTCCATGTAAAAGGCTGCAGTTGAAGAACAAAGCAGTTTCTGCCTAGTTTCGAACTGGGGACCTTGCGCGTGTGAGGCGAACGTGATGACCACTACACTACAGAAACAAGCCAGAATCGGTTGGGCTGCGACTCAGTGGCGTCCAACACTGAAAGTTGAATCCGTTCTACGTTTCACCTTTTTGTTTCCAATAGCTCGTTGTTGTCCAGCGTAATTGACATCTTGAAAACGTAAAAAAAAAGACACGTTAAATTGATGACAAAATATAGACAAAGCTGTCGTCGATGTTTGTACCGTAGGGCGAGGTGGAATAGGCTGGGACGACTTTCCCTGCAGCGTAACAGCTGCGACATGACCTTATGGAAGGGTGGTTAACTGAGTTTTACCCAAGTTGGTGTGAGTTGAAAACTCGAGAGCATAGCTTTAAGGTGAGTGGGCTGAAAGTGACAAAGGACCTGAGGCACATTTCCCACAAAGAAGGTTGTGCGTGGTTGGAATGATCTACCAGAGGAAGTGGAGGAGGCTATTACACTCAGAAAATTGCAAAGGTAATCGGGTGAGTTTCTGGATATGATGCGTTTAGAGGGATTGGGGCCAAATGCTGGGGAACGGGACTTGTTTAATTTTGGCGATGTGGTGAGCATGGACGAGGTCCACCGAAGTATCTTTTTCCACGATGCACCCCAATTACGTCATGTTGCTTCAACCGGCTTTAAAGGATTACTTTTTAGCCGAGTTTGCCATCGCAGTCTGTGGCACAAACATTTATTCTGTTCGACTGCTCACGGGAAAGGTAGTATTGTGAAACACTGCAGAAACGAACGACTTCCTTACTTTAGCTCCGACTGACCATACTCTGCGAAATTTTCCCAGATCATCTGCTGAGAATTTTTGCTGCTGGAAGTTACCTCAGAAACCCTGTTAAATCGAAATGTATTGAGCGAATCGCAAAACAGAAAGCATTTAACACGGAACACAAACAAACTGGCATACCTCATGCATTTTCAGACACAGAGATGCATGAATGCTAAATGTGATACAGTCCGAGGGCATGAGTCATAAAGTAATCTCACAACTAACAACAGGGCATTTCCAAACGACTCTTTCAAACATACTGCAGCCTTAGTGCACCACCACTTTCCAGACAATGCTGAAAAGAGAGAAAGAAAGAACATAATAAGAATTGGCAGTAAAAAGTGAATTTCACCAATCACAGTCTCGATTAGATTACCTTTCCCTTCCGATGTTTCCAGGACGGAAATGGGAGAAATTCAATTATGTATGACATCGAAATTCATTGGAACGATTTTCCCATTAGCTAGAAACCCAAATAACAACGAGTAGAGTCACCGTAGGACTTCGTTTCACAACAGCGATGAAATAACAGTCTCCATTCGGTTCCAGTAAAAAGCTCAACTTGCCTGGGATGGCAGAACTGTTTGCGATTTTCCGAGCGGGAGGCGAACACGATCATGACAGTAGAGACATTTTGAAATATTTGGCAGTATCCCACACCACAGTTAGTTCCCTGGGAAGCAAACCCATTTTACTTTTGTTTTCAACATCAATATACAGTGGGCACCGAAACAGCATTTTAACAATGCTGCAGCGTTGGAGCTGATCAGCAGAAATGGCAGTGGTGGGATTCGAACCCGCGCCCCTTTCGAGACTGGAACCTGGATCCAGCGCCTTAGACCGCTCGGCCACACTACCAGCCGGCCACGCCCCCTCATTTTGTTGTATTTCCAATTGTGCTCCTGCATAACAACAGATGCAAAGTCACATGATAAGGGTTCCATGATTCCTCTCGGACTCGCACAGCTGCTGGGATGTCCTCTCGGACTCGCACAGCTACAATGTCAATTTCGCAGCAGATATTGATAGCCCATCAATCCAGACAAAAATCAATGGTAAACTGAGTCTATCTTCTCAGACTCTTTTCAGCTACAAATGTATCTGTGAGTGCTTGAGAATATGGGTTCGCTTATGATTTGGTCAAATAACCATGAGCTGCTTGACATTACTGCAATTTCGAATCTCGCTTTGCTAAATGATTTCACCCATTGCTCCAAACAGGACGACTTTCACGTTTACACGGAACACGAAACACACCGGACTACCGGGATAATGCACAAACCTGAGCAGGCCGTAATCCACATCATACCGTGCAGCATAGTTTCAGTCACTGTGTCTGGTTTTTTTTTCAGAATAAGATTCCCAAAGAATGTTCTCCACCCTAAAACCACAGGTAACATTACAATCCGAGAACGACAGATCACATTGTGAGAAAGCTCTGACCTCGGAGACAGTTCTAGAAGCCACTTTCCTTGCCTTTTACCTTAACCGTGCAATGTGCTGCAGAGATGTTCACACCTGGACATGAGCCACATGGATACCAACTGCGTTGGAAATCTATGTGGGAATCGACGACAAGCGACTCAATAAATTTTGTTAAATTCCATGGTGCTTTTTAGAAATGCAGTTTCTGTTCACCTCAATCAAAACGGCAGTTTCTGAACATATTAACAGAAGTCAAAAGGTAATTACCTCACCCCACCCTCACTTCGGAAGAGGTGCTAACTGCCCTTGAGTGCTTTTTGTTTTCGATGTGAAGAGCTTTCACGCCTGAGTTACCTACACGTCTCTGGTTGCTGAGTGAATCACAAAGAAGGAATTTCACCAGAGCTGCAACTGCCTCACTTCTCCACTCGCCCTCCCCGTTTACATTTTCCTGCTCGTCAGTGATTTAAAGAAAACCAAATGGATGCGATGTCATTCTGTAGCCTCTCTGTCGATTCCTCCGTTTCAGTTCCAACATGACTTAGATCTCGGGGCGGACCTTAATACTAGCGACGCTATGAATGCGCAAGTCGAAAGGTTCTCCTGAGAGTGCAATTTCTTTCATTGCTGTTGCTGATTGAATGAGCCACTAACGTGCGAATTGCTCCAAAACATGATTCAGGATATCTGGTGCCAATTCTCGCACGTTGAATCACGATTGACAGCTTCCAAATGAGGTCTTTCTGAGACGACCTTGGGGGACATTTGACAGACAGACAAGTTCAGGAATTCGTGGTGCGCTGTGACACCAGAGCATCTGCTTCTTTCCTCTCTTTGAACCGAGCCGCCTGCGCAAGGAAGGCAAATGCGGTACTGCTTTTCGTGGAAGGATCTGAAGGCGGTAACTACACTCTCCAACAGAATGGCATATGATCAGAACCAGGTTGGAGAAAAACTTAACACCGCTTTGCACTGTAATTAAATGGAATTGCATTACATTTCACGACCAGAGCAGACTTGTTCAAGCAAATTCGAAGGCAGTTTTGCAGATGGGAAAGCATGCAAGAAAGCTCAGCTCTTGTCCATGTAAAAGGCTGCAGTTGAAGAACAAAGCAGTTTCTGCCTAGCTTCGAACTGGGGACCTTGCGCGTGTGAGTCGAACGTGATGACCACTACACTACAGAAACAAGCCAGAATCGGTTGGGCTGCGACTCAGTGGCGTCCAACACTGAAAGTTGAATCCGTTCTACGTTTCACCTTTTTGTTTCCAATAAATCGTTGTTGTCCAGCGTAATTGACATCTTGAAAACGTAAAAAAAAAGACACGTTAAATTGATGACAAAATATAGACAAAGCTGTCGTCGATGTTTGTACCGTAGGGCGAGGTGGAATAGGCTGGGACGACTTTCCCTGCAGCGTAACAGCTGCGACATGACCTTATGGAAGGGTGGTTAACTGAGTTTTACCCAAGTTGGTGTGAGTTGAAACCTCGAGAGCATAGCTTTAAGGTGAGTGGGCTGAAAGTGACAAAGGACCTGAGGCACATTTCCCACAAAGAAGGTTGTGCGTGGTTGGAATGATCTAACAGAGGAAGTGGAGGAGGCTATTACACTCAGAAAATTGCAAAGGTAATCGGGTGAGTTTCTGGATATGATGCGTTTAGAGGGATTGGGGCCAAATGCTGGGGAACGGGACTTGTTTAATTTTGGCGATGTGGTGAGCATGGACGAGGTCCACCGAAGTATCTTTTTCCACGATGCACCCCAATTACGTCATGTTGCTTCCACCGGCTTTAAAGGATTACTTTTTAGCCGAGTTTGCCATCGCAGTCTGTGGCACAAACATTTAGTCTGTTCGACTGCTCACGGGAAAGGTAGTATTGTGAAACACTGCAGAAACGAACGACTTCCTTACTTTAGCTCCGACTGACCATACTCTGCGAAATTTTCCCAGATCATCTGCTGAGAATTTTTGCTGCTGGAAGTTACCTCAGAAACCCTGTTAAATCGAAATGTATTGAGCGAATCGCAAAGCAGAAAGCATTTAACACGGAACACAAACAAACTGGCATACCTCATGCATTTTCAGACACAGAGATGCATGAATGCTAAATGTGATACAGTCCGAGGGCATGAGTCATAAAGTAATCTCACAACTAACAACAGGGCATTTCCAAACGACTCTTTCAAACATACTGCAGCCTTAGTGCACCACCACTTTCCAGACAATGCTGAAAAGAGAGAAAGAAAGAACATAATAAGAATTGGCAGTAAAAAGTGAATTTCACCAATCACAGTCCCGATTAGATTACCTTTCCCTTCCGATGTTTCCAGGACGGAAATGGGAGAAATTCAATTATGTATGACATCGAAATTCATTGGAACGATTTTCCCATTATCTAGAAACCCAAATAACAACGAGTAGAGTCACCGTAGGACTTCGTTTCACAACAGCGATGAAATAACAGTCTCCATTCGGTTCCAGCTCAACTTGCCTGGGATGGCTGAACTGTTTGCGATTTTCCGAGCGGGAGGCGAACACGATCATGACAGTAGAGACATTTTGAAATATTTGGCAGTATCCCACACCACAGTTAGTTCCCTGGGAAGCAAACCCATTTTACTTTTGTTTCCAACATCAATATACAGTGGGCACCGAAACAGCATTTTAACAATTCTGCAGCGTTGGAGCTGATCAGCAGAAATGGCAGTGGTGGGATTCGAACCCGCGCCCCTTTCGAGACTGGAACCTGGATCCAGCGCCTTAGACCGCTCGGCCACACTACCAGCCGGCCACGCCCCCTCATTTTGTTGTATTTCCAATTGTGCTCCTGCATAACAACAGATGCAAAGTCACATGATAAGGGTTCCATGATTCCTCTCGGACTCGCACAGCTGCTGGGATGTCCTCTCGGACTCGCACAGCTACAATGTCAATTTCGCAGCAGATATTGATAGCCCATCAATCCAGACAAAAATCAATGGTAAACTGAGTCTATCTTCTCAGACTCTTTTCAGCTACAAATGTATCTGTGAGTGCTTGAGAATATGGGTTCGCTTATGATTTGGTCAAATAACCATGAGCTGCTTGACATTACTGCAATTTCGAATCTCGCTTTGCTAAATGATTTCACCCATTGCTCGAAACAGGACGACTTTCACGTTTACACGGAACACGAAACACACCGGACTACCGGGATAATGCACAAACCTGAGCAGGC
Organism: Chiloscyllium plagiosum; assembly: GCF_037043375.1. Classification (NCBI taxonomy): domain Eukaryota; kingdom Metazoa; phylum Chordata; class Chondrichthyes; order Orectolobiformes; family Hemiscylliidae; genus Chiloscyllium; species Chiloscyllium plagiosum. The sequence goes on from NW_028270167.1 coordinate 76,434,271, forward strand.
CGTAATCCACATCATACCGTGCAGCATAGTTTCAGTCACTGTGTCTGGTTTTTTTTTCAGAATAAGATTCCCAAAGAATGTTCTCCACCCTAAAACCACAGGTAACATTACAATCCGAGAACGACAGATCACATTGTGAGAAAGCTCTGACCTCGGAGACAGTTCTAGAAGCCACTTTCCTTGCCTTTTACCTTAACCGTGCAATGTGCTGCAGAGATGTTCACACCTGGACATGAGCCACATGGATACCAACTGCGTTGGAAATCTATGTGGGAATCGACGACAAGCGACTCAATAAATTTTGTTAAATTCCATGGTGCTTTTTAGAAATGCAGTTTCTGTTCACCTCAATCAAAACGGCAGTTTCTGAACATATTAACAGAAGTCAAAAGGTAATTACCTCACCCCACCCTCACTTCGGAAGAGGTGCTAACTGCCCTTGAGTGCTTTTTGTTTTCGATGTGAAGAGCTTTCACGCCTGAGTCACCTACACGTCTCTGGTTGCTGAGTGAATCACAAAGAAGGAATTTCACCAGAGCTGCAACTGCCTCACTTCTCCACTCGCCCTCCCCGTTTACATTTTCCTGCTCGTCAGTGATTTAAAGAAAACCAAATGGATGCGATGTCATTCTGTAGCCTCTCTGTCGATTCCTCCGTTTCAGTTCCAACATGACTTAGATCTCGGGGCGGACCTTAATACTAGCGACGCTATGAATGCGCAAGTCGAAAGGTTCCTCTGAGAGTGCAATTTCTTTCATTGCTGTTGCTGATTGAATGAGCCACTAACGTGCGAATTGCTCCAAAACATGATTCAGGATATCTGGTGCCAATTCTCGCACGTTGAATCACGATTGACAGCTTCCAAATGAGGTCTTTCTGAGACGACCTTGGGGGACATTTGACAGACAGACAAGTTCAGGAATTCGTGGTGCGCTGTGACACCAGAGCATCTGCTTCTTTCCTCTCTTTGAACCGAGCCGCCTGCGCAAGGAAGGCAAATGCGGTACTGCTTTTCGTGGAAGGATCTGAAGGCGGTAACTACACTCTCCAACAGAATGGCATATGATCAGAACCAGGTTGGAGAAAAACTTAACAACGCTTTGCACTGTAATTAAATGGAATTGCATTACATTTCACGACCAGAGCAGATTTGTTCAAGCAAATTCGAAGGCAGGTTTGCAGATGGGAAAGCATGCAAGAAAGCTCAGCTCTTGTCCATGTAAAAGGCTGCAGTTGAAGAACAAAGCAGTTTCTGCCTAGTTTCGAACTGGGGACCTTGCGCGTGTGAGGCGAACGTGATGACCACTACACTACAGAAACAAGCCAGAATCGGTTGGGCTGCGACTCAGTGGCGTCCAACACTGAAAGTTGAATCCGTTCTACGTTTCACCTTTTTGTTTCCAATAGCTCGTTGTTGTCCAGCGTAATTGACATCTTGAAAACGTAAAAAAAAAAGACACGTTAAATTGATGACAAAATATAGACAAAGCTGTCGTCGATGTTTGTACCGTAGGGCGAGGTGGAATAGGCTGGGACGACTTTCCCTGCAGCGTAACAGCTGCGACATGACCTTATGGAAGGGTGGTTAACTGAGTTTTACCCAAGTTGGTGTGAGTTGAAAACCCGAGAGCATAGCTTTAAGGTGAGTGGGCTGAAAGTGACAAAGGACCTGAGGCACATTTCCCACAAAGAAGGTTGTGCGTGGTTGGAATGATCTACCAGAGGAAGTGGAGGAGGCTATTACACTCAGAAAATTGCAAAGGTAATCGGGTGAGTTTCTGGATATGATGCGTTTAGAGGGATTGGGGCCAAATGCTGGGGAACGGGACTTGTTTAATTTTGGCGATGTGGTGAGCATGGACGAGGTCCACCGAAGTATCTTTTTCCACGATGCACCCCAATTACGTCATGTTGCTTCCACCGGCTTTAAAGGATTACTTTTTAGCCGAGTTTGCCATCGCAGTCTGTGGCACAAACATTTAGTCTGTTCGACTGCTCACGGGAAAGGTAGTATTGTGAAACACTGCAGAAACGAACGACTTCCTTACTTTAGCTCCGACTGACCATACTCTGCGAAATTTTCCCAGATCATCTGCTGAGAATTTTTGCTGCTGGAAGTTACCTCAGAAACCCTGTTAAATCGAAATGTATTGAGCGAATCGCAAAGCAGAAAGCATTTAACACGGAACACAAACAAACTGGCATACCTCATGCATTTTCAGACACAGAGATGCATGAATGCTAAATGTGATACAGTCCGAGGGCATGAGTCATAAAGTAATCTCACAACTAACAACAGGGCATTTCCAAACGACTCTTTCAAACATACTGCAGCCTTAGTGCACCACCACTTTCCAGACAATGCTGAAAAGAGAGAAAGAAAGAACATAATAAGAATTGGCAGTAAAAAGTGAATTTCACCAATCACAGTCCCGATTAGATTACCTTTCCCTTCCGATGTTTCCAGGACGGAAATGGGAGAAATTCAATTATGTATGACATCGAAATTCATTGGAACGATTTTCCCATTATCTAGAAACCCAAATAACAACGAGTAGAGTCACCGTAGGACTTCGTTTCACAACAGCGATGAAATAACAGTCTCCATTCGGTTCCAGCTCAACTTGCCTGGGATGGCAGAACTGTTTGCGATTTTCCGAGCGGGAGGCGAACACGATCATGACAGTAGAGACATTTTGAAATATTTGGCAGTATCCCACACCACAGTTAGTTCCCTGGGAAGCAAACCCATTTTACTTTTGTTTTCAACATCAATATACAGTGGGCACCGAAACAGCATTTTAACAATGCTGCAGCGTTGGAGCTGATCAGCAGAAATGGCAGTGGTGGGATTCGAACCCGCGCCCCTTTCGAGACTGGAACCTGGATCCAGCGCCTTAGACCGCTCGGCCACACTACCAGCCGGCCACGCCCCCTCATTTTGTTGTATTTCCAATTGTGCTCCTGCATAACAACAGATGCAAAGTCACATGATAAGGGTTCCATGATTCCTCTCGGACTCGCACAGCTGCTGGGATGTCCTCTCGGACTCGCACAGCTACAATGTCAATTTCGCAGCAGATATTGATAGCCCATCAATCCAGACAAAAATCAATGGTAAACTGAGTCTATCTTCTCAGACTCTTTTCAGCTACAAATGTATCTGTGAGTGCTTGAGAATATGGGTTCGCTTATGATTTGGTCAAATAACCATGAGCTGCTTGACATTACTGCAATTTCGAATCTCGCTTTGCTAAATGATTTCACCCATTGCTCGAAACAGGACGACTTTCACGTTTACACGGAACACGAAACACACCGGACTACCGGGATAATGCACAAACCTGAGCAGGCCGTAATCCACATCATACCGTGCAGCATAGTTTCAGTCACTGTGTCTGGTTTTTTTTTTTCAGAATAAGATTCCCAAAGAATGTTCTCCACCCTAAAACCAGAGGTAACATTACAATCCGAGAACGACAGATCACATTGTGAGAATGCTCTGACCTCGGAGTCAGTTCTAGAAGCCACTTTCCTTGCCTTTTACCTTAACCGTGCAATGTGCTGCAGAGATGTTCACACCTGGACATGAGCCACATGGATACCAACTGCGTTGGAAATCTATGTGGGAATCGCCGACAAGCGACTCAATAAATTTTGTCAAATTCCATGGTGCTTTTTAGAAATGCAGTTTCTGTTCACCTCAATCAAAACGGCAGTTTCTGAACATATTAACAGAAGTCAAAAGGTAATTACCTCACCCCACCCTCACTCCGGAAGAGGTGCTAACTGCCCTTGAGTGCTTTTTGTTCTCGATGTGAAGAGCTTTCACGCCTGAGTCACCTACACGTCTCTGGTTGCTGAGTGAATCACAAAGAAGGAATTTCACCAGAGCTGCAACTGCCTCACTTCTCCACTCGCCCTCCCCGTTTACATTTTCCTGCTCGTCAGTGATTTAACGAAAACCAAATGGATGCGATGTCATTCTGTAGCCTCTCTGTCGATTCCTCCGTTTCAGTTCCAACATGACTTAGATCTCGGGGCGGACCTTAATACTAGCGACGCTATGAATGCGCAAGTCGAAAGGTTCTTCTGAGAGTGCAATTTCTTTCATTGCTGTTGCTGATTGAATGAGCCACTAACGTGCGAATTGCTCCAAAACATGATTCAGGATATCTGGTGCCAATTCTCGCACGTTGAATCACGATTGACAGCTTCCAAATGAGGTCTTTCTGAGACGACCTTGGGGGACATTTGACAGACAGACAAGTTCAGGAATTCGTGGTGCGCTGTGACACCAGAGCATCTGCTTCTTTCCTCTCTTTGAACCGAGCCGCCTGCGCAAGGAAGGCAAATGCGGTACTGCTTTTCGTGGAAGGATCTGAAGGCGGTAACTACACTCTCCAACAGAATGGCATATGATCAGAACCAGGTTGGAGAAAAACTTAACACCGCTTTGCACTGTAATTAAATGGAATTGCATTACATTTCACGACCAGAGCAGACTTGTTCAAGCAAATTCGAAGGCAGTTTTGCAGATGGGAAAGCATGCAAGAAAGCTCAGCTCTTGTCCATGTAAAAGGCTGCAGTTGAAGAACAAAGCAGTTTCTGCCTAGTTTCGAACTGGGGACCTTGCGCGTGTGAGTCGAACGTGATGACCACTACACTACAGAAACAAGCCAGAATCGGTTGGGCTGCGACTCAGTGGCGTCCAACACTGAAAGTTGAATCCGTTCTACGTTTCACCTTTTTGTTTCCAATAGATCGTTGTTGTCCAGCGTAATTGACATCTTGAAAACGTAAAAAAAAAGACACGTTAAATTGATGACAAAATATAGACAAAGCTGTCGTCGATGTTTGTACCGTAGGGCGAGGTGGAATAGGCTGGGACGACTTTCCCTGCAGCGTAACAGCTGCGACATGACCTTATGGAAGGGTGGTTAACTGAGTTTTACCCAAGTTGGTGTGAGTTGAAACCTCGAGAGCATAGCTTTAAGGTGAGTGGGCTGAAAGTGACAAAGGACCTGAGGCACATTTCCCACAAAGAAGGTTGTGCGTGGTTGGAATGATCTAACAGAGGAAGTGGAGGAGGCTATTACACTCAGAAAATTGCAAAGGTAATCGGGTGAGTTTCTGGATATGATGCGTTTAGAGGGATTGGGGCCAAATGCTGGGGAACGGGACTTGTTTAATTTTGGCGATGTGGTGAGCATGGACGAGGTCCACCGAAGTATCTTTTTCCACGATGCACCCCAATTACGTCATGTTGCTTCCACCGGCTTTAAAGGATTACTTTTTAGCCGAGTTTGCCATCGCAGTCTGTGGCACAAACATTTAGTCTGTTCGACTGCTCACGGGAAAGGTAGTATTGTGAAACACTGCAGAAACGAACGACTTCCTTACTTTAGCTCCGACTGACCATACTCTGCGAAATTTTCCCAGATCATCTGCTGAGAATTTCTGCTGCTGGAAGTTACCTCAGAAACCCTGTTAAATCGAAATGTATTGAGCGAATCGCAAAGCAGAAAGCATTTAACACTTAACACAAACAAACTGGCATACCTCATGCATTTTCAGACACAGAGATGCATGAATGCTAAATGTGATACAGTCCGAGGGCATGAGTCATAAAGTAATCTCACAACTAACAACAGGGCATTTCCAAACGACTCTTTCAAACATACTGCAGCCTTAGTGCACCACCACTTTCCAGACAATGCTGAAAAGAGAGAAAGAAAGAACATAATAAGAATTGGCAGTAAAAAGTGAATTTCACCAATCACAGTCCCGATTAGATTACCTTTCCCTTCCGATGTTTCCAGGACGGAAATGGGAGAAATTCAATTATGTATGACATCGAAATTCATTGGAACGATTTTCCCATTATCTAGAAAACCAAATAACAACGAGTAGAGTCACCGTAGGACTTCGTTTCACAACAGCGATGAAATAACAGTCTCCATTCGGTTCCAGCTCAACTTGCCTGGGATGGCTGAACTGTTTGCGATTTTCCGAGCGGGAGGCGAACACGATCATGACAGTAGAGACATTTTGAAATATTTGGCAGTATCCCACACCACAGTTAGTTCCCTGGGAAGCAAACCCATTTTACTTTTGTTTTCAACATCAATATACAGTGGGCACCGAAACAGCATTTTAACAATGCTGCAGCGTTGGAGCTGATCAGCAGAAATGGCAGTGGTGGGATTCGAACCCGCGCCCCTTTCGAGACTGGAACCTGGATCCAGCGCCTTAGACCGCTCGGCCACACTACCAGCCGGCCACGCCCCCTCATTTTGTTGTATTTCCAATTGTGCTCCTGCATAACAACAGATGCAAAGTCACATGATAAGGGTTCCATGATTCCTCTCGGACTCGCACAGCTGCTGGGATGTCCTCTCGGACTCGCACAGCTACAATGTCAATTTCGCAGCAGATATTGATAGCCCATCAATCCAGACAAAAATCAATGGTAAACTGAGTCTATCTTCTCAGACTCTTTTCAGCTACAAATGTATCTGTGAGTGCTTGAGAATATGGGTTCGCTTATGATTTGGTCAAATAACCATGAGCTGCTTGACATTACTGCAATTTCGAATCTCGCTTTGCTAAATGATTTCACCCATTGCTCGAAACAGGACGACTTTCACGTTTACACGGAACACGAAACACACCGGACTACAGGGATAATGCACAAACCTGAGCAGGCCGTAATCCACATCATACCGTGCAGCATAGTTTCAGTCACTGTGTCTGGTTTTTTTTTCAGAATAAGATTCCCAAAGAATGTTCTCCACCCTAAAACCACAGGTAACATTACAATCCGAGAACGACAGATCACATTGTGAGAAAGCTCTGACCTCGGAGACAGTTCTAGAAGCCACTTTCCTTGCCTTTTACCTTAACCGTGCAATGTGCTGCAGAGATGTTCACACCTGGACATGAGCCACATGGATACCAACTGCGTTGGAAATCTATGTGGGAATCGACGACAAGCGACTCAATAAATTTTGTTAAATTCCATGGTGCTTTTTAGAAATGCAGTTTCTGTTCACCTCAATCAAAACGGCAGTTTCTGAACATATTAACAGAAGTCAAAAGGTAATTACCTCACCCCACCCTCACTTCGGAAGAGGTGCTAACTGCCCTTGAGTGCTTTTTGTTTTCGATGTGAAGAGCTTTCACGCCTGAGTCACCTACACGTCTCTGGTTGCTGAGTGAATCACAAAGAAGGAATTTCACCAGAGCTGCAACTGCCTCACTTCTCCACTCGCCCTCCCCGTTTACATTTTCCTGCTCGTCAGTGATTTAAAGAAAACCAAATGGATGCGATGTCATTCTGTAGCCTCTCTGTCGATTCCTCCGTTTCAGTTCCAACATGACTTAGATCTCGGGGCGGACCTTAATACTAGCGACGCTATGAATGCGCAAGTCGAAAGGTTCCTCTGAGAGTGCAATTTCTTTCATTGCTGTTGCTGATTGAATGAGCCACTAACGTGCGAATTGCTCCAAAACATGATTCAGGATATCTGGTGCCAATTCTCGCACGTTGAATCACGATTGACAGCTTCCAAATGAGGTCTTTCTGAGACGACCTTGGGGGACATTTGACAGACAGACAAGTTCAGGAATTCGTGGTGCGCTGTGACACCAGAGCATCTGCTTCTTTCCTGTCTTTGAACCGAGCCGCCTGCGCAAGGAAGGCAAATGCGGTACTGCTTTTCGTGGAAGGATCTGAAGGCGGTAACTACACTCTCCAACAGAATGGCATATGATCAGAACCAGGTTGGAGAAAAACTTAACAACGCTTTGCACTGTAATTAAATGGAATTGCATTACATTTCACGACCAGAGCAGATTTGTTCAAGCAAATTCGAAGGCAGGTTTGCAGATGGGAAAGCATGCAAGAAAGCTCAGCTCTTGTCCATGTAAAAGGCTGCAGTTGAAGAACAAAGCAGTTTCTGCCTAGTTTCGAACTGGGGACCTTGCGCGTGTGAGGCGAACGTGATGACCACTACACTACAGAAACAAGCCAGAATCGGTTGGGCTGCGACTCAGTGGCGTCCAACACTGAAAGTTGAATCCGTTCTACGTTTCACCTTTTTGTTTCCAATAGCTCGTTGTTGTCCAGCGTAATTGACATCTTGAAAACGTAAAAAAAAAGACACGTTAAATTGATGACAAAATATAGACAAAGCTGTCGTCGATGTTTGTACCGTAGGGCGAGGTGGAATAGGCTGGGACGACTTTCCCTGCAGCGTAACAGCTGCGACATGACCTTATGGAAGGGTGGTTAACTGAGTTTTACCCAAGTTGGTGTGAGTTGAAAACTCGAGAGCATAGCTTTAAGGTGAGTGGGCTGAAAGTGACAAAGGACCTGAGGCACATTTCCCACAAAGAAGGTTGTGCGTGGTTGGAATGATCTACCAGAGGAAGTGGAGGAGGCTATTACACTCAGAAAATTGCAAAGGTAATCGGGTGAGTTTCTGGATATGATGCGTTTAGAGGGATTGGGGCCAAATGCTGGGGAACGGGACTTGTTTAATTTTGGCGATGTGGTGAGCATGGACGAGGTCCACCGAAGTATCTTTTTCCACGATGCACCCCAATTACGTCATGTTGCTTCAACCGGCTTTAAAGGATTACTTTTTAGCCGAGTTTGCCATCGCAGTCTGTGGCACAAACATTTATTCTGTTCGACTGCTCACGGGAAAGGTAGTATTGTGAAACACTGCAGAAACGAACGACTTCCTTACTTTAGCTCCGACTGACCATACTCTGCGAAATTTTCCCAGATCATCTGCTGAGAATTTTTGCTGCTGGAAGTTACCTCAGAAACCCTGTTAAATCGAAATGTATTGAGCGAATCGCAAAACAGAAAGCATTTAACACGGAACACAAACAAACTGGCATACCTCATGCATTTTCAGACACAGAGATGCATGAATGCTAAATGTGATACAGTCCGAGGGCATGAGTCATAAAGTAATCTCACAACTAACAACAGGGCATTTCCAAACGACTCTTTCAAACATACTGCAGCCTTAGTGCACCACCACTTTCCAGACAATGCTGAAAAGAGAGAAAGAAAGAACATAATAAGAATTGGCAGTAAAAAGTGAATTTCACCAATCACAGTCTCGATTAGATTACCTTTCCCTTCCGATGTTTCCAGGACGGAAATGGGAGAAATTCAATTATGTATGACATCGAAATTCATTGGAACGATTTTCCCATTATCTAGAAACCCAAATAACAACGAGTAGAGTCACCGTAGGACTTCGTTTCACAACAGCGATGAAATAACAGTCTCCATTCGGTTCCAGCTCAACTTGCCTGGGATGGCTGAACTGTTTGCGATTTTCCGAGCGGGAGGCGAACACGATCATGACAGTAGAGACATTTTGAAATATTTGGCAGTATCCCACACCACAGTTAGTTCCCTGGGAAGCAAACCCATTTTACTTTTGTTTTCAACATCAATATACAGTGGGCACCGAAACAGCATTTTAACAATGCTGCAGCGTTGGAGCTGATCAGCAGAAATGGCAGTGGTGGGATTCGAACCCGCGCCCCTTTCGAGACTGGAACCTGGATCCAGCGCCTTAGACCGCTCGGCCACACTACCAGCCGGCCACGCCCCCTCATTTTGTTGTATTTCCAATTGTGCTCCTGCATAACAACAGATGCAAAGTCACATGATAAGGGTTCCATGATTCCTCTCGGACTCGCACAGCTGCTGGGATGTCCTCTCGGACTCGCACAGCTACAATGTCAATTTCGCAGCAGATATTGATAGCCCATCAATCCAGACAAAAATCAATGGTAAACTGAGTCTATCTTCTCAGACTCTTTTCAGCTACAAATGTATCTGTGAGTGCTTGAGAATATGGGTTCGCTTATGATTTGGTCAAATAACCATGAGCTGCTTGACATTACTGCAATTTCGAATCTCGCTTTGCTAAATGATTTCACCCATTGCTCGAAACAGGACGACTTTCACGTTTACACGGAACACGAAACACACCGGACTACAGGGATAATGCACAAACCTGAGCAGGCCGTAATCCACATCATACCGTGCAGCATAGTTTCAGTCACTGTGTCTGGTTTTTTTTTCAGAATAAGATTCCCAAAGAATGTTCTCCACCCTAAAACCACAGGTAACATTACAATCCGAGAACGACAGATCACATTGTGAGAAAGCTCTGACCTCGGAGACAGTTCTAGAAGCCACTTTCCTTGCCTTTTACCTTAACCGTGCAATGTGCTGCAGAGATGTTCACACCTGGACATGAGCCACATGGATACCAACTGCGTTGGAAATCTATGTGGGAATCGACGACAAGCGACTCAATAAATTTTGTTAAATTCCATGGTGCTTTTTAGAAATGCAGTTTCTGTTCACCTCAATCAAAACGGCAGTTTCTGAACATATTAACAGAAGTCAAAAGGTAATTACCTCACCCCACCCTCACTTCGGAAGAGGTGCTAACTGCCCTTGAGTGCTTTTTGTTTTCGATGTGAAGAGCTTTCACGCCTGAGTCACCTACACGTCTCTGGTTGCTGAGTGAATCACAAAGAAGGAATTTCACCAGAGCTGCAACTGCCTCACTTCTCCACTCGCCCTCCCCGTTTACATTTTCCTGCTCGTCAGTGATTTAAAGAAAACCAAATGGATGCGATGTCATTCTGTAGCCTCTCTGTCGATTCCTCCGTTTCAGTTCCAACATGACTTAGATCTCGGGGCGGACCTTAATACTAGCGACGCTATGAATGCGCAAGTCGAAAGGTTCCTCTGAGAGTGCAATTTCTTTCATTGCTGTTGCTGATTGAATGAGCCACTAACGTGCGAATTGCTCCAAAACATGATTCAGGATATCTGGTGCCAATTCTCGCACGTTGAATCACGATTGACAGCTTCCAAATGAGGTCTTTCTGAGACGACCTTGGGGGACATTTGACAGACAGACAAGTTCAGGAATTCGTGGTGCGCTGTGACACCAGAGCATCTGCTTCTTTCCTGTCTTTGAACCGAGCCGCCTGCGCAAGGAAGGCAAATGCGGTACTGCTTTTCGTGGAAGGATCTGAAGGCGGTAACTACACTCTCCAACAGAATGGCATATGATCAGAACCAGGTTGGAGAAAAACTTAACAACGCTTTGCACTGTAATTAAATGGAATTGCATTACATTTCACGACCAGAGCAGATTTGTTCAAGCAAATTCGAAGGCAGGTTTGCAGATGGGAAAGCATGCAAGAAAGCTCAGCTCTTGTCCATGTAAAAGGCTGCAGTTGAAGAACAAAGCAGTTTCTGCCTAGTTTCGAACTGGGGACCTTGCGCGTGTGAGGCGAACGTGATGACCACTACACTACAGAAACAAGCCAGAATCGGTTGGGCTGCGACTCAGTGGCGTCCAACACTGAAAGTTGAATCCGTTCTACGTTTCACCTTTTTGTTTCCAATAGCTCGTTGTTGTCCAGCGTAATTGACATCTTGAAAACGTAAAAAAAAAGACACGTTAAATTGATGACAAAATATAGACAAAGCTGTCGTCGATGTTTGTACCGTAGGGCGAGGTGGAATAGGCTGGGACGACTTTCCCTGCAGCGTAACAGCTGCGACATGACCTTATGGAAGGGTGGTTAACTGAGTTTTACCCAAGTTGGTGTGAGTTGAAAACTCGAGAGCATAGCTTTAAGGTGAGTGGGCTGAAAGTGACAAAGGACCTGAGGCACATTTCCCACAAAGAAGGTTGTGCGTGGTTGGAATGATCTACCAGAGGAAGTGGAGGAGGCTATTACACTCAGAAAATTGCAAAGGTAATCGGGTGAGTTTCTGGATATGATGCGTTTAGAGGGATTGGGGCCAAATGCTGGGGAACGGGACTTGTTTAATTTTGGCGATGTGGTGAGCATGGACGAGGTCCACCGAAGTATCTTTTTCCACGATGCACCCCAATTACGTCATGTTGCTTCAACCGGCTTTAAAGGATTACTTTTTAGCCGAGTTTGCCATCGCAGTCTGTGGCACAAACATTTATTCTGTTCGACTGCTCACGGGAAAGGTAGTATTGTGAAACACTGCAGAAACGAACGACTTCCTTACTTTAGCTCCGACTGACCATACTCTGCGAAATTTTCCCAGATCATCTGCTGAGAATTTTTGCTGCTGGAAGTTACCTCAGAAACCCTGTTAAATCGAAATGTATTGAGCGAATCGCAAAACAGAAAGCATTTAACACGGAACACAAACAAACTGGCATACCTCATGCATTTTCAGACACAGAGATGCATGAATGCTAAATGTGATACAGTCCGAGGGCATGAGTCATAAAGTAATCTCACAACTAACAACAGGGCATTTCCAAACGACTCTTTCAAACATACTGCAGCCTTAGTGCACCACCACTTTCCAGACAATGCTGAAAAGAGAGAAAGAAAGAACATAATAAGAATTGGCAGTAAAAAGTGAATTTCACCAATCACAGTCTCGATTAGATTACCTTTCCCTTCCGATGTTTCCAGGACGGAAATGGGAGAAATTCAATTATGTATGACATCGAAATTCATTGGAACGATTTTCCCATTATCTAGAAACCCAAATAACAACGAGTAGAGTCACCGTAGGACTTCGTTTCACAACAGCGATGAAATAACAGTCTCCATTCGGTTCCAGCTCAACTTGCCTGGGATGGCTGAACTGTTTGCGATTTTCCGAGCGGGAGGCGAACACGATCATGACAGTAGAGACATTTTGAAATATTTGGCAGTATCCCACACCACAGTTAGTTCCCTGGGAAGCAAACCCATTTTACTTTTGTTTTCAACATCAATATACAGTGGGCACCGAAACAGCATTTTAACAATGCTGCAGCGTTGGAGCTGATCAGCAGAAATGGCAGTGGTGGGATTCGAACCCGCGCCCCTTTCGAGACTGGAACCTGGATCCAGCGCCTTAGACCGCTCGGCCACACTACCAGCCGGCCACGCCCCCTCATTTTGTTGTATTTCCAATTGTGCTCCTGCATAACAACAGATGCAAAGTCACATGATAAGGGTTCCATGATTCCTCTCGGACTCGCACAGCTGCTGGGATGTCCTCTCGGACTCGCACAGCTACAATGTCAATTTCGCAGCAGATATTGATAGCCCATCAATCCAGACAAAAATCAATGGTAAACTGAGTCTATCTTCTCAGACTCTTTTCAGCTACAAATGTATCTGTGAGTGCTTGAGAATATGGGTTCGCTTATGATTTGGTCAAATAACCATGAGCTGCTTGACATTACTGCAATTTCGAATCTCGCTTTGCTAAATGATTTCACCCATTGCTCGAAACAGGACGACTTTCACGTTTACACGGAACACGAAACACACCGGACTACAGGGATAATGCACAAACCTGAGCAGGCCGTAATCCACATCATACCGTGCAGCATAGTTTCAGTCACTGTGTCTGGTTTTTTTTTCAGAATAAGATTCCCAAAGAATGTTCTCCACCCTAAAACCACAGGTAACATTACAATCCGAGAACGACAGATCACATTGTGAGAAAGCTCTGACCTCGGAGACAGTTCTAGAAGCCACTTTCCTTGCCTTTTACCTTAACCGTGCAATGTGCTGCAGAGATGTTCACACCTGGACATGAGCCACATGGATACCAACTGCGTTGGAAATCTATGTGGGAATCGACGACAAGCGACTCAATAAATTTTGTTAAATTCCATGGTGCTTTTTAGAAATGCAGTTTCTGTTCACCTCAATCAAAACGGCAGTTTCTGAACATATTAACAGAAGTCAAAAGGTAATTACCTCACCCCACCCTCACTTCGGAAGAGGTGCTAACTGCCCTTGAGTGCTTTTTGTTTTCGATGTGAAGAGCTTTCACGCCTGAGTCACCTACACGTCTCTGGTTGCTGAGTGAATCACAAAGAAGGAATTTCACCAGAGCTGCAACTGCCTCACTTCTCCACTCGCCCTCCCCGTTTACATTTTCCTGCTCGTCAGTGATTTAAAGAAAACCAAATGGATGCGATGTCATTCTGTAGCCTCTCTGTCGATTCCTCCGTTTCAGTTCCAACATGACTTAGATCTCGGGGCGGACCTTAATACTAGCGACGCTATGAATGCGCAAGTCGAAAGGTTCCTCTGAGAGTGCAATTTCTTTCATTGCTGTTGCTGATTGAATGAGCCACTAACGTGCGAATTGCTCCAAAACATGATTCAGGATATCTGGTGCCAATTCTCGCACGTTGAATCACGATTGACAGCTTCCAAATGAGGTCTTTCTGAGACGACCTTGGGGGACATTTGACAGACAGACAAGTTCAGGAATTCGTGGTGCGCTGTGACACCAGAGCATCTGCTTCTTTCCTGTCTTTGAACCGAGCCGCCTGCGCAAGGAAGGCAAATGCGGTACTGCTTTTCGTGGAAGGATCTGAAGGCGGTAACTACACTCTCCAACAGAATGGCATATGATCAGAACCAGGTTGGAGAAAAACTTAACAACGCTTTGCACTGTAATTAAATGGAATTGCATTACATTTCACGACCAGAGCAGATTTGTTCAAGCAAATTCGAAGGCAGGTTTGCAGATGGGAAAGCATGCAAGAAAGCTCAGCTCTTGTCCATGTAAAAGGCTGCAGTTGAAGAACAAAGCAGTTTCTGCCTAGTTTCGAACTGGGGACCTTGCGCGTGTGAGGCGAACGTGATGACCACTACACTACAGAAACAAGCCAGAATCGGTTGGGCTGCGACTCAGTGGCGTCCAACACTGAAAGTTGAATCCGTTCTACGTTTCACCTTTTTGTTTCCAATAGCTCGTTGTTGTCCAGCGTAATTGACATCTTGAAAACGTAAAAAAAAAGACACGTTAAATTGATGACAAAATATAGACAAAGCTGTCGTCGATGTTTGTACCGTAGGGCGAGGTGGAATAGGCTGGGACGACTTTCCCTGCAGCGTAACAGCTGCGACATGACCTTATGGAAGGGTGGTTAACTGAGTTTTACCCAAGTTGGTGTGAGTTGAAAACTCGAGAGCATAGCTTTAAGGTGAGTGGGCTGAAAGTGACAAAGGACCTGAGGCACATTTCCCACAAAGAAGGTTGTGCGTGGTTGGAATGATCTACCAGAGGAAGTGGAGGAGGCTATTACACTCAGAAAATTGCAAAGGTAATCGGGTGAGTTTCTGGATATGATGCGTTTAGAGGGATTGGGGCCAAATGCTGGGGAACGGGACTTGTTTAATTTTGGCGATGTGGTGAGCATGGACGAGGTCCACCGAAGTATCTTTTTCCACGATGCACCCCAATTACGTCATGTTGCTTCAACCGGCTTTAAAGGATTACTTTTTAGCCGAGTTTGCCATCGCAGTCTGTGGCACAAACATTTATTCTGTTCGACTGCTCACGGGAAAGGTAGTATTGTGAAACACTGCAGAAACGAACGACTTCCTTACTTTAGCTCCGACTGACCATACTCTGCGAAATTTTCCCAGATCATCTGCTGAGAATTTTTGCTGCTGGAAGTTACCTCAGAAACCCTGTTAAATCGAAATGTATTGAGCGAATCGCAAAACAGAAAGCATTTAACACGGAACACAAACAAACTGGCATACCTCATGCATTTTCAGACACAGAGATGCATGAATGCTAAATGTGATACAGTCCGAGGGCATGAGTCATAAAGTAATCTCACAACTAACAACAGGGCATTTCCAAACGACTCTTTCAAACATACTGCAGCCTTAGTGCACCACCACTTTCCAGACAATGCTGAAAAGAGAGAAAGAAAGAACATAATAAGAATTGGCAGTAAAAAGTGAATTTCACCAATCACAGTCTCGATTAGATTACCTTTCCCTTCCGATGTTTCCAGGACGGAAATGGGAGAAATTCAATTATGTATGACATCGAAATTCATTGGAACGATTTTCCCATTATCTAGAAACCCAAATAACAACGAGTAGAGTCACCGTAGGACTTCGTTTCACAACAGCGATGAAATAACAGTCTCCATTCGGTTCCAGCTCAACTTGCCTGGGATGGCTGAACTGTTTGCGATTTTCCGAGCGGGAGGCGAACACGATCATGACAGTAGAGACATTTTGAAATATTTGGCAGTATCCCACACCACAGTTAGTTCCCTGGGAAGCAAACCCATTTTACTTTTGTTTTCAACATCAATATACAGTGGGCACCGAAACAGCATTTTAACAATGCTGCAGCGTTGGAGCTGATCAGCAGAAATGGCAGTGGTGGGATTCGAACCCGCGCCCCTTTCGAGACTGGAACCTGGATCCAGCGCCTTAGACCGCTCGGCCACACTACCAGCCGGCCACGCCCCCTCATTTTGTTGTATTTCCAATTGTGCTCCTGCATAACAACAGATGCAAAGTCACATGATAAGGGTTCCATGATTCCTCTCGGACTCGCACAGCTGCTGGGATGTCCTCTCGGACTCGCACAGCTACAATGTCAATTTCGCAGCAGATATTGATAGCCCATCAATCCAGACAAAAATCAATGGTAAACTGAGTCTATCTTCTCAGACTCTTTTCAGCTACAAATGTATCTGTGAGTGCTTGAGAATATGGGTTCGCTTATGATTTGGTCAAATAACCATGAGCTGCTTGACATTACTGCAATTTCGAATCTCGCTTTGCTAAATGATTTCACCCATTGCTCGAAACAGGACGACTTTCACGTTTACACGGAACACGAAACACACCGGACTACAGGGATAATGCACAAACCTGAGCAGGCCGTAATCCACATCATACCGTGCAGCATAGTTTCAGTCACTGTGTCTGGTTTTTTTTTCAGAATAAGATTCCCAAAGAATGTTCTCCACCCTAAAACCACAGGTAACATTACAATCCGAGAACGACAGATCACATTGTGAGAAAGCTCTGACCTCGGAGACAGTTCTAGAAGCCACTTTCCTTGCCTTTTACCTTAACCGTGCAATGTGCTGCAGAGATGTTCACACCTGGACATGAGCCACATGGATACCAACTGCGTTGGAAATCTATGTGGGAATCGACGACAAGCGACTCAATAAATTTTGTTAAATTCCATGGTGCTTTTTAGAAATGCAGTTTCTGTTCACCTCAATCAAAACGGCAGTTTCTGAACATATTAACAGAAGTCAAAAGGTAATTACCTCACCCCACCCTCACTTCGGAAGAGGTGCTAACTGCCCTTGAGTGCTTTTTGTTTTCGATGTGAAGAGCTTTCACGCCTGAGTCACCTACACGTCTCTGGTTGCTGAGTGAATCACAAAGAAGGAATTTCACCAGAGCTGCAACTGCCTCACTTCTCCACTCGCCCTCCCCGTTTACATTTTCCTGCTCGTCAGTGATTTAAA